>NW_027192578.1:381685-391793 GCF_042370625.1 Thermothelomyces heterothallicus | reverse complement strand
TGTCTGTCTGTCTGTCTGTCTGTCTGTCTGTCTGTCTGTCTGTCTGTCTGTCTGTCTGTCTGTCTGTCTGTCTGTCTGTCTGTCTGTCTGTCTGTCTTTCTTTCTGTCTGTCTGTTTGTTCTGGGCCGCCTTTTGAAATTTTGTTGCTGACCTGTGACCTGACGATTCGAACCCCGGGGCTTTTGAACGGCCACAGAAAACTCTGCCACCCAGCCGGCGCGCGTAAAGAGCATCCGGGACGAGGGCAAGGTCTACTCGGCCACCGGGGACGGCAGGGTCCCCTGGGTGTCGGCCGACGACACCGCCGCCGTCGCGGTGCGGGCCCTGACGACGACAAGGCGCCCAACACCGACTACCTCGTCCTCGGCTCCGAACTGCTCTCCTACGCCGATGTATGATTACCCCCCTGCCCCTCCCCCCTTATCATCAGAGAAGAAAGAAATAAAAACAGTTGTCTTCGACCGTTGGCCAACAGGAACCGGAATTATGCTGACGTGCTGATCCAGATCGCCGCCATGGACATTGCCATCAAGGAGGGTTCCGAAGACCGGACAAACGATGCTATCCTGACCATCACGGGGGCGCCCCCAAGGAAGTTCAGGGACTTTGCCGAATCGGTCAACCACGTCTGGCAACCAGCCGGCGGCTCCTGACCGTCTTGACATCCACGAGATCAGATGGATAATGCGGTATCAGCCGCATGTGTCAAAAAGCCGGCTATTATTACGGCATGGGTAGTGAACCTCCGCCGCATGATTCGACATATATCACCAGGGTATATCGCCAAGCGGTATCGCCCTTATCTGCGCAATGTAGGATGCCGCGTCGCCATAACCACCAACCCCCTCCCCTTTTCCTCCCACGACTTGACCTTCTCACCTTATTCGCGACGGCCCTGAACCCCCACCCCCGCCGCTACCAAGATCCCTCAAACTCTCCTCGATCGCCCTCCTCAGCTCCTCGTCCTCCCCATCTTCCTCCTTCAGCCCACCACCACCAACGCCCTGGACCTCCTCGACCGCACCATTAGACGACGATTTCCTCTCCCCCTTTCCCGCCGCAGATGCCATCATCTTCTTCCTCCAATACTCTTCCTCCGCCAGGCTCTGCCGCTTCACATACTCCAGTACGATCTCCTCCTCGGTTCGCTGCCGCCGGGCCTCCGCCTCCCGGCTGCGGTGTTCGCGCTCCGACTCCTCCATCGCCAGACGCAGCTGCTCTTCCTCCTCAAGCTCATCCCTCGGGCGGGGGGCAGCGGCGGTGGTGGTAGACCTGGAGCTGGCATTGGTGCCCATAACGGCCGGGATATCTCCCGGCAGTTCGGCTGCTTCCGGGTGCGGCTGCACATCGCCTTTCCCCGCCAAGTATTGTTGCTGTTTTTGGTGTTGCTCCTCTTCCTCTTCCTCCTCCTCCTCCTCCTCCTCCTGCTGCTGCTGCTGCTGCTGCTCCAACAGACTCCGCCGTACCGCCTCCTCGATCAGGGCCTGGTACTCTTCGTCCGTGATTTCGGTCCACTCGTCGTTTGTCATTGCCATCTTTCCCGCCGCTGCATCGGTGTGGCCCAGTTTCTGATCAGGGATCCAGCTCTGCCCCGAATATCGACGCAGTTGCTGCTGCTGCTGCTGCTGCTGCTGCTGCTCCACAGCCCTGCGCATCTCCATCATGCTCGCCCTGACAGCCGCCTCCACCCGCGCGTCTTCCTCCTTGTCGCCTGCCGAGGTTTGCATCACAGATTCCTGGATGGCTCGCTCCAGGCTCTCGTTATCCTCCAAGGAGAGACTGCTCGACGCACTATTGGCAGCGGTGGGAGCATAGGCGGACGATAGCGAGTCCGTCGTTGCCGTAGTGGTACTGCCGACGGTGCTGCTTCCCGCTTGCCGTCGATTCCACGGGCCGCTGGGCAAGTTCAACCGGCCAACCTTAGTCCCATCTCGGATGGCATTGAACCACTCCATGGCCGAATCGCCCTCCGCTTCCCCCGCCGCTCTGGCCACGGCTGCCGCCTTCCCCTTCTCCGTCTTGTCACCTTCCCTCTGCTTCAACAGATAAAATCCCTTCAGCTCATCCCTCAACGCCTGCCACCTAGCCAACACATCCTCCCTCTCCTCCACCGTAGCCCCGGCATATTCCTCCTCCCCTTGCAGCACCCGAGAAGTAATGATATAATTCGTCGAACTCTTCGCAAACAGGCTCCGCACCCCAACCCTCAGACCCTGGATCGTATATGCTGGCACGGCCATCATAGCCGACGAATTCTTCAAGAAGAACCCACCAATCCCCTTTCCGAAGCCCTTGACCAGCCCCTTGGCACCTTCCTTCTGGGCGCCCTTCCACGGCTGCGTGAAAAGCCCCGTAGTTCCGTCGTATAGGCCCAGACCCAGCTCTTTGCCAGCCACGCGCACTCCGCTGGTAAACCCCGTGACCTTCTCGAGCGGGCGCACCGTCTCGTCGTTGTATAGCTTGGGCGCGTTGCGGAAGCCGCGGGCGAGGCCGAGGCAGGTGTTTGCGTAGAATCTGAAGCCGGCACCGACGATGCGGCCCACGCCCTGGCCCGCTGCAATGGCGACATCCAGATTGGCGGGTTTGGAAGTAGACGGGCTGGGTTTGGCTGTCTGATCTGGGATTGATCCCGACTGGCCCGACGGTGGAGGGGCGTTTGCCGAGGTGGTTCCGGTGTGATGCGAGGAGAGAGGGGAGAGAGGGGAGAGAGAAGCGGCGCTACTTGACGGTTGCGTAACCGACAGTGTCTCGACGGAACCGTGGGCTGCCGAAGGAGGCGAGAAGCTGGGTGTCCTCGGACGGGAACCTGGGCGGTCATGGGGAGAGGAATCACAGTCCGGGACCGCCTCCGAGCCGCCGTCATTGGAGTTTGCTGCCTCAGTCTTGGGCTCAGCCTTCTCCTTGCCCTTCTTCTTTACCCTGAACACTTCTCTGGGGAAATCCGCAACAGCCATGGTCAAGGCGCCGACGTCGCCGACAAAGGCAATTATAACAGCCGAGACGGGGTCCCAGGGCTGCTCGTCGGTATTGTATTCGATGGAGCGGTATCTGCAGGCAGTTAGCGGCTCGCAGGACCAATCCTTCAAAGGCTACCTTACAGCTTCAGATCCGAGTACTTCAACCAGCCTCTCTTGACCAAAGTGGCCGCAGCTAGCGCGCTAAGTCGGACTTGGGACCTCCTCACTCGCCAGACGGCAACGCGGCTGGGAGCGAGCGAGCACCGCATATTATCGGTGTTCAAAAACTGATGGAAGCTCTTGCCACCGACGTCAGCACCTTTCTCCTGCTTGATCTTCTCGCCCAGCTCGCGCGCACGCGCCTGCGTCTCCGGAAGCAGCGCATGCTCTATAGCGGCCGCCAGGTTCTCGGCCGTCAGCTTCTTGTGCGGGATCGGGGCCGGCCCCGCTCCGGCCTTAGCAACCATGGAGCCCCAGAATATCTGGTCGCCAAAGAACGGCACCACCACGGTCGGCCTCCCAGCCTTGATGCCCGCCGCGGTGGTTCCGGCGCCGCCATGGTGGACGACGGCCGATACGTGTTTGAAAAGCCAGTCGTGAGGGCAGTTGCCGAGCATGAAGACTCCCTCGGGGGTCCCAGCTGCATCGCCACCTATCCCGCCCCATCCTTTCGACACAATAGCTCTGACTCCTGCCTTGATGACGGCGCTGAAGATGATGTTGGTTAGTCCGTCGGGGTCGTCGACCACGATGGATCCGAAACCGATATAGACCGGCGGTGGGCCGGCTGCGAGGAAAGCGGCGAGCTCTGGGTCCGGGGTGTAGTTGGATTCGAGGTCGAGGAAGAAGAAACCGGACACTGTGATCTCGGGCATCCAGTCAGCCGGTTTCGGCGTCAGGGCCGGAGACCAGCAGTACGTAGTGGGAATCCGTAGGCGATTGAGCAACCCTGGCGCCCACAGCAACGAGATGTACTCCAGGCCAAGGACGTTAACCCGGAACCGGTTGATCACGTCTCCGAGACCTTGCCAGGTCATCAGTTCTACCAGAGCGTAAGAAACATAGTTCGTGATAGCGGTATCGGCATTTGTCGCGACGATATCAGCCAAAGGATGCGGGAAGGCTCGCGTTGGCGTCCACGGCATTCTTTGTTTTCTCGGTGAGCTTCAGTCGGGCTGTTTGAAAGGCAGAAACAACTCACGTGAACATCATGTGTAGTGGGATCCCTAGCTTCCTGGAGAGAATACGTATGTTAGACACTGATGGAGGGGGAGAGGTGGCAATGACGAACTCAGCTATGTGTATGCCTGCGAAGCTAGGAGGGTTGGCGATGATGGCGTCAGCGACAAACGGCCGGCTCCCTGGGTCTCCGGGCAGCAAGAACCGCTCGTCCAACGGCTCGTCCCTCTTGTGCGGCGGTGGCGCGACGCCCATGCCGTCGCCGGCCTCGATACAGGACCGCCAACAGCCGAGGAGGATCTCCTCGATCTCTCGTCGGCGCCTCTTAATATCTCCGCTCTTCAGGGTATCCAGCCCTGGCATGAGTCCCGGATTCTTGACCATGAACGCCATCAGCTGGGCGGGATCTCCGCCAACGTTGAAGAACTCGAGCCCGTTCTCCTCGACGAGCGAGCGGAAGGTGGCATGCGTCGCCAGACGCACACGGTGTCCATATGTGTCTCGGAGGACCTGGCCCAGGGCAATAAACGGCTGGACGTCGCCCCTCGACCCAACGATCTGGATTACGACGTTCAGCCGAGGAGGCGGCGTTTGGCCGGGATGACCGCCCAAACTTGGCGGAATGTACGGCGGCGGCAGGGGAACCGACGGGTCGGCGCGGAGTTGCCTCTGAAGGGTGGGTGCCAAGAGCTCAGACAGACGATTGTTCTTCTCGCTGAGGTGGATGTTGACACGGCCGGCGGCTGAGGACTCTTCGGTCAGTGTGTGCCGTCCAGAAGACGGGTTCGATTACGCGGCTTGCTCACTTGTAACGGCCGCGTCGGCAGCGAAGCCCGCGTGAGAGAACTGTAGTTGATCATGGTGCTCGCCGTAGGCCGGTGGAGGAACGTCGTGGGCCGTATCGCCGAGGCTCGCATCTTCGAAGTCCTCTACCATAGGCACGGCATTGGTCCTCCCGGCCCGAGCAGCTCCAGTCAGCCTCCGCTGGAGACCGCCCTCGCCTCCCGTCATTATAAGGGATGCTCGAGGGTACGTGAGAAAACTGTGATTTCTCAGGACTCAAATATCCATGGTGCGCATTCGCTGGGCGAAGTTGCTAAGAAGACGTTGGGGATAGACCGGACACTAGACACTAGTTGGAAAGCGCCGCACCGGATCAACAGTTCTCAAAGAAGAAGGAGAAGGAGAAGGAGAAGGAGAAGGAGAAGAAGAAAAAATAAGATTCGAGCCTTCGGCAGCCCCCGCCAGTGAGGTGTAGGTCAAACCTAAGAAATTGGGCACTTTCACAAATGGATCCAGGGTCGCACTTGCTTGGTAATTGTACTTCTAATTCGTGAGGCAACAAGGGGACGCGAAGTCGGGTCAAGATTGAAACGCCGGCGGAGGCGGATACACAAACCCGTCTTCGGTGGCCGCTCGTCTTATTACAAGCCTGGGCTTGTGTTATGCTAATGACCGCAACAAGAGTGGCGATGAGTTCGGGCAGCTGAGCCAAGATCTACAGCATCTCAAGTGAATGGACACAGTGTATAGATACTGTATCCTCTCCCCCCGCCACAAAGCTCTCTGACAATGACCGGTTAGCATTGCCTGCTCCGTACCCAACAGTTATTGGCTCAGGCCTTCGCGGAAAGCACTTCGGATATCTCTCCGGGCTCTCAAGTCTTCTCAACCACCTCTCGTTTTCTCTTTCTTTAAATCACATCCTTTAACCCACAATCTATTCTAGGCCTAATAATAAGACCCCGAGTTCTTCTAAACCACCCAATTAAGCATGTGATGCCATGTATATAATACGTGTTCTATGGTCAAAGAGGTTACAGCATCAATACGCGCCGGCTCGGGGTGTCCTGGCGCGTGTGAAAATCTGCCGAGATGCACTGTGAACACCATTGAGCTGCGCCTTGTTATGGTCCCGCCCTGCTCAACGCGCGTTTTAGCGCCGGGTTGCTCCGCAGAGCCCCGTACTCCACGGAGTGGGGTGCCTGGAATACGCGGAACCCAGACTGGAGTTTGAACAGTTGAGGGTTCGAGGCTTTTGCATGAAATGGCCTAGCAATCCCCCCGAGTTTGAGTAATGCTCAGATTCAGCCACAATTCTCCATGTCGGTGGAACTGTGAGGTCGGCAAAAGCATCGACAACCGAGGCGGGGACAACGACACTTGGAAGCCTACGGGAGTATAGGTCCAGACTCGGTAACTACAACTAAACGAATTCCAGTTCGGATTGGCAAAATTTCTAAGAGACAAAAATAACGGTTACATGGACTCGACACCAGACAACCTTCAACTCAACTGACCTTACTTCGGACGCGCGGCTCCTATCTCCCGTATTCGGCTCGCCATCATGGTGGCGCTCTCGTAGTGCTTACTCCTGCTTCAGCTGTTTCGGCGGCGGCGTACCACCAGTCGTGGGGAGACCCATAAAGATCTTGAAATAATCCTGCCAGAAGGTCAGTATCTCGACTCCCTGGTCCCCCAACAAGGGCTTCTGGGCTGGGGAGAATACTTACGTAGATCATCCACTGGAGACCAGTCAAGGTACCGATCATGACGATACGGACCGCCAGACCGTTCCACAGCCCCATGAAGCCGATGTCCTTGTATATCCTGGTCGTGACGGCCCCGAAGCCCTCGCCCGGCTTGCGGTAGGCGTTCAGCTTGCTGACCATGACGTCGGCCGGGTGCGAGACGATGGCGCACAGAATGCCGGCGAGGTAGCCGCCGACGAACGACACGCCCGTCTGGGCCGCCTTGCCGTAGTCTTGCTTCTTGCCCGGGAGCCGGTCGTAGATCATCTCGACGATGGTCTCGAAGGACGCGAACTTCATCATGGTGTAGGGGATTTGCCGGCCCCAGAGCGGGTAGAGGCCCTTGTACAGCCCGCTGAAGCCCTCGGTGGCCGAGATCTTGCTGAAGCCGTCGAGCGTGCCCTTGTACTGCGAGGGAATGGTCGCCTGCATGCGAACCTTGATGGCCTCAAAGGGGCACAAGGCAATGTCGGCCAAGAATTCGGCCGAAGCCGAGGCCGACAGGTAGAGCGCCGTCTTGTACTTGTAGGCAGCCTCCGGGCCTGCCAAATCCGAGTACGTCTTCTTGAAGTATTCGTACCACCCGTACTTGAATGCACCCTGCGCCGAGTAGCCGAGGAACGTGGGGCCCCAACCTGTGAAGATGCCGCGGATGCCCTCGGTGCGGAAGATGTGGCCCCAGGCCTGGAAGTTGCCCTTGTACAGGCTCGAGTCGACCTGCCGTCGCACCTTGACGAGATCAAGAGGGGTGACGGCCGCGTGGGTCAAGCCCTTTGCGGACGGTGAGTATCCGGCGCCTGCGTGCTCGTTCTCTGTGACCACTTACACATGCCAACAAACCGCCAACCGTGCAGGCGGCATAGTACTTGCCCGAAAAAAGCTCGATCTTGCCAGTCTTCTGCTGCGCCTTCTGGCTAGCCGCCTCGAACTCCTTGGCGGCTTCGGCGCTCAGCTTGTGCGCCTTGCTCTTCGCATCGTCGACAACCGAGTAGGCCGGGTACAGCTCGGGGCGAGCCTGGTATGGCGTGGGCCCGCTCGCGTTGGGTTTGGTTTGCGGCCGTCCGCGCAGGGACGGACTGCCGAAGGTGTTCTGGATGGTCTCGTAGCTGGGGAAGAGCGGCATCTCGTCGCGAGTGGTGGCCACTAACAAGAACGAGTTAGCGCCGCTGCCCTCAAGTCAATTCCTCCCGATAACCCCCGGGCAAAGTGGTTATGCGACAAAGCGGGAGCCAGGTAGAGTCGCAATGACGTCGATGCTCGATCTGACGGGAGCCATTCCCACCCGCGAGGAGAAATACGACATCCGGAGCCAAACTTACAGGTTAGTTCTCCTTGGTGGACAAACCTCGATTTTGAAGGCTGAAGTGGATTGCCAGCGGCAGGCAACAAAGCAGCTTCAGCGGTTGGAGTGCAAGGTGAGGGAATACGGAAGGCTCTCGGAAGGGACGGGAGTGAAACAGGTTCCTGCCGTAAAACCATTCATTAGGTAAGCGCCTCAACCTATGGCGTATAACATCCACCCATTCGTCGCACACGGCAACTCATTTCGTCAGAAAGGCTTTCCATCCCTTGCACAGCCAGGATTACTATGTACGCAGTGACTATCTATTTCCTGGCGCGGCGGGGTGCACCGGCGACTTCTCCCGAGCGCATTTTCCCGTCCTTCCATTCCATAGGTCGGACCCGGAGTTAGGACGGATTCCCCCTTGGCTATTCCCGTGTTTGCGGTAACTACTATAGAAGCAGTACTATACAACATGTACGCATATACAGAGAACACTATCTCCGTATTTTATGGATATTTCACTGTCACCTACGTTAAAACTGCATATCACGGGTGCCCTGCGTTCTGTTTGTCCAGCCCTGGCCGAGCCTCTGGTTCACAGCTTGCTCAGAACGATCGATGACGTGAATCGGACGGTGACGTAGCTGGAAGCATTAACTATCTCCGCTTAATGCGGCTAGATTTAGCGCCAGTTGGCGGTCGGTCGGTGGAGTCGGCCCCGTTTCAGCCCCTCCAACAGCACGAACCACTGCCCATCTTTGGATCTTGACTCGGGTGCCTATCTGTGAGTCGCATATTCTGTCGCTTGACATAGCAGGTATCGACCATCCGATTATTGAATGCACTCCAGACCGAGGTTCAGTATACGGCGGAAAGAAAATAGAAATTATCTACTCGCGAACAGGAATAGCTAGTTGAAAAAGCGCATTTGTCGTAACTATGCGCGCCACTCATGTTCAATTATCGTCAGGCCATCTAGATACTTTCTTTTCTAGATGCTCTCTCGTCTCGTTTAATCGTGCCTTTTTGTTTCCGTCTCATTCTCTCTTTCCCTCTATGGTCCCCTCTAATAATCGACGTGTTAACGGCCTAGAATAGAGGTGGGTTGGCCGTTTTGAGCATCAGCTAGTTAGAAGGCCCACCTTTTTCCCTTCCGGATGGCATGTGATTGGGTGGTGGTCGATGCAAAGTTACTTGCGGCGGTGATCCGAAAGAAGCGAACATCTGAACCCGCTCAACCGACCGCGCGACAGTACCACCCATACCGCCATCGAGTCCAGCTGTCGGATAAGAGAAATAATACCAAGACGTTGGGCAACGACAATGACCGACGTAATGGCGCAAGCAACCCAGACGCAGCCCGGCACTTCACAGCCCTTCGTCTCGAAATGGGCATCCAGATACCGCGGGGTAAATCACCCATGAATCTCCCAGTCTCTCTCTCTCCCCTTGTCTTTGCGCGATCGCACCCCGACGTTTCTAATACTGTTCCCCCGGAACAAAAAAAACTATGGGGGCATACACGCATATATAGGCCACGGTCGAAGACCTCGATCCGCCGGCGGCGCTGTCGCTGACGCCGTCGGACCCGATCTCGCTGGCGCTCGTGTCGGCGTTCGAGCGCGACTACACGCACCTGACCATCGTCGACGGCGAGACGCGCGCGCTGCTCGGCTACCTGTCGATCCCGCACCTGCAGGCGCTGCTCGACGCCGGCCGCGTCCGCCCGGAGGACGAGGTGCGCACGGCCATGATCCGCTTCCGCCGCCGCGGCACCAAGTACAAGGTCATCACCATGCAGACCCCGCTCGAGGAGCTCGAGGCCTTCTTCGAGGGCCACGAGACGGGCGGCCAGAAGCAGGACTTTGCCGTCATCACCGACGCCGCCAGGAGGTTCGTCCTCGGCGTCGCGACCCGCGCGGACCTGGAAGAGTTTGTCAAGCGGAGGCCTGCGTAGTTCGATTCGGTGCCTCTCGCCTGGCCCGACGGCCGATAGGTGGGGAATAGGGAAAGCGGAAAAGGGGCCGGTATCGAGGGAACAACATGGGTTAAAATAGGCCGGGCCGGGGAAGAGATGTTATCGAGAGTAGAACGAGCATCATTAACCGGCGTTACGTTTTTTTTTTTTTTTTTTTTTTTTTTTTTTTTTTTTTTTT
>NW_027192578.1:313999-381555 GCF_042370625.1 Thermothelomyces heterothallicus | reverse complement strand
GGGGGGGGAGCTCGGATTCCCCTTGGAGCTGAAGCTACAAAGTGCTTTTGGTCCTCCGAGATTTAACCAAAAGGTCGCTGACACATAATACTGGATTGAGCCAACTCCTCGGGATGACCAATACCCGATATAGTGCTAATGCTGTCATTGTGACTTAAAACTTTACTAAGAACGGTAGTTGTATGTTAGGCACCTTATTGCAATACCTTATTGCAGGTACCTCCCTTACTCGTGACATGGTTCGACTCCTATATCGTGCTTGTTGTGTCATAAAGCCTCTATACTAATAATAGAAGGTATGTATCCCGCGGCCTCTTATCCTACTCCATCATATGTTATGTATAGCACAGTCCAAACAGGCCAATACGACGTTAAACCACCGACTTCCAACCACCTACCCCCATTCGTCTTCTTACTCGCTGACCCAGTCATAGACCAGCTGCAGCTCGACCCTCTCGCTGCCCTTGGTGATGAGGACGTTCCTGACGTGGCGGCGGACGCCCTCGATGGTCTTGAAACCCCAGATCTGGGTGGCGGTCCAGCCGTTGTCGTAGCTCTCGACGTAGCTGATGACGTGGGTCTCGCCGTTGGGGCCCTTCTTCTCGTCGTCGCCCTCGAGCCAGCCGCTTCGGAGGAACTCGTCCGAGATGTCGTCGGGCCCGAGGAAGCGACTCTTGCCGCGCACGTGGCCGAACAGCCAGTCGCTGTGGTCGCGGAACGTGTCGTCCAGGCATCGCTTCTCCGTCGAGCCCTTGATGCCGCCCGTGCCCGTCTGCTCAATCTCAATGTGCGTCGCCGGCGGGTTGGCCGGGTCCGACGGCGGCGACGGCGGCGCCACGAATTGCTTGACCGTGAGCGTCAGGGTCGCCATCGACACCGCCTTGCGCGTGACCCAGCCGACGCCCTGCAGGGCCAGCCCTGGCTCGATGTTGGACGAGAGGGTTTTGTTCTGTCGGGGGAGGTTGGCGGTGGTTTCGTCAGAAACGGCGGTTCCTCCTTCGGAATCACATGGCAATTTTTGATTCATTTCTGGGGGTGTGAGCGGGTGGGGAGGCGGGATCCGCGAGCACGTACCATGATCCACTTGCCATTGAGGTCGCCGATGTTCTTGTTCGCGGGGGCAGCCATGTTGGGCGAATCGTATTGGTGTATGGGATTCGAATGTGGGCAGGGTAGAGGTTCAGGTTATAAAAAATACTTGGTGGGAGAGAGAAGAAGAAGAGAAGCAACAAGTCACGGCGGCCCTCGTTCCTTCTTGATCTTAAGTATCCACGTCGATCCCCAGCCTGGGGACCTTACTTGTGGGGAAAGGAGTCGCCGTCACAAGAAGAGAAACCTGAGGTTGCACGCACAATCGGCCTCGGCGACCGAGGTAAAACTGCTTTGGGAGCTTGGTCGCACAGGCTGGAGGTCCCGTGGCAGACGCTAGGCGAGATGCCAATTGCGACCCAGCCCACCGATTGGAAGCCCTGCCTTGTCCAAGATGGGTGAGAATGAAACCCGTAACCACTCTGCAGGCGCCCGGAGACCACGGAGCAATGGCGTGGTATCTAACCTGCTCCATGGTTCTTCCCCATGGGGCTGGGTACTTGGGGGTTCTTAGGGCATCTTACGGAGAGATACCTCTATTATATTATGGGGGGGAAAGGGGGGGGGGTTGTCCGGATGTGCTTGGCCCCTCTCTCTAATCGGCACGATTCCGTCGCGTCGCGCGTTCCCATCCTGCCGCGTCAGGCACAGCCGAGGGCTTTGCATGGATGTTCTCTCAATCATGATACGATGAAATTGGCGTTGAGCGAGTGGTATCTAGAGCTAGCGCGGATTACGGGTAAGCGTACATAGTAGGCCAGGTACAGTACTTTGTATGTATGTATATACCTACATACCTTGAATTACATACCTAAGGTAGGTTAGGTAGGGTGTAAGGTACCGAATTAGGTTTGTTGGCTCGCACCCTTTCGAGTTCGGTTGGTCGTCAATTTGCTCTTATTTGTATTTCCCGTCAGCACTAGGTATTGTCCTGATAAAAACTACGAATTGAGGTTGTCAACCGGAGGTAGGAGGTTTGAGACACTTTAGTCTTCTCCTGATTCCCCTCCCCCCACCCCCTTTTCTTTCGTGCAACTTTGCAAAGCTGAGATGGGTGATGGGCACAGATACGGGCCCAGATTTCCCCGTGTCCTGGAGTCGCAAGATTGCCGCTTAATTACTCTGTAGGGTAGGGGGACCTTCAGTGCGGGGTAACGGAGCGGCCTGCTCTGCAAGGGAGCCCCTCCCAAGTCGGGTTTCGCTCTCTCTCTCTCGCCCGAGGTCGTCATGTGAAAAGATGGAGCTCTTCTTAATCCCGGAGGTTCAGAAGGGCGAATATCAACATAAAATGATCATCGTTGAAGTCATGGTAGGTAGCAGGCGGTGAGCAGCGAATTCTCAAGGAGCACTCCTGTGCTAAACGTATCAGCACCTTAAAACCCGCATATCTCCTGAGCTCTTTTCATTACCCTATCACACTTATCTCAGGTAAACAGGCACCTTGATTTTCTGAGAGATGGCGGTGCCTTGGCCAACGCATACAATCCGCCTGCTGACCTGATTTTGGGGACTACACGTCCACGAATAAAAGGATTTTGTTTTGTCCCATGATAGGTAAACTATTTGTTCAAGTAGGATATCCTAGTATTACACCCCAATTCTTCCCGGTTTCCAGGGGATACGTCTCGCCCACATTAGTCCCCTCGCTACATTGGCGTCATGGCCTGACGCCTTTTTTTGCTCTCCCGTCCCGCAAAGCCTTTACTCCCAATTCACGCCGACAAACTCCGCATCGTATCCCCGCCATAAACAGGCCATCACGGCCACCAGTTCATTCTCTTGTAGCTCTCAATCACCTCCTCCACCAGCTCCTTGTTGATCTCGGGTTTCTCATACTTGAACCCAACCACCTCCTCTAACCTGGAGCCGTCCATGCTGAGATCGGTATCCTTGAGCAGCTCCTTCTCCATAAACGGCGTCAGCGGGCCCGGTCGCGTGATACCCGCCTCTGCGAGCAGATCGGCCCACGGCCCCAACAGCTCGTCGTTCACATCGTCCACGACGCTGTCCAGGTTGAGCTTGGCAAACGTGCTGATAAGCTGGCCTTGGAAGCCCGTCTCGATGCCAAACACTTCACCGATGATGTCGGCCATGGTCCCCTGAGTCGTGGCGCCCTTGTCGACCACGTTGAAGGTCGGAATGGGGGAGCCCATCGCCTTCGCGTCCCAGTTGTCCTTACCGCCGCCCGTGTACCAGCTGGCCACGGCCCAGAGCGCGCGCACCACGTCGTGAATGTGCACCGTGTTGGTCCGTAGGTCCTTGGTCCACAGCCACTTCATCTCCGACTCAAGCGCCTTGTACACGCGCGCCATGCATAGCGCCGTCGCGACCCACTGCGAGGCATATGGCCCGTAGACGTGGGGAAGCCGCACGATTGCGAGATTCAGCCTGTTGTAGAAAACAAGTTCGGTCAGCATGGATGGCTCCCATTTCTGCTTCGTTCCTTTCCCCACTGATCCGGCACCCTAGTTGAGAAAGACGTACCCTTCAATTTTAGCAAGCTCCTCCTCCGCCTGCAGCTTGAAGACGGCAATCTTGCTCCACGGCTTGAGCTTGTCGGTTTCCTTGCTCGGCGCCGAGTCTGACTTGTATACCATTCCTGTGCTGAGCTCGACGAAGCACTTGACGCCCCGCTTGGCCGCCTCCTTGCCCACCGTGAGCGACAGATTGAGCGACCGCAGCTTGTACACCTCGTCCTCCTGCGAGTAGCGAGTCTCGCCGCCGCAGTTAAAAACGTAATCCCATTGTTTCCCGTCGGGCCTGTCGAATATCCTGGGGAGGGATTCTGTGCGAGTGCGGAAAAGAAGGAACCAACCGTTAGCTACGTGGGCGAGGGATATATAGGAGGGATCCAGATTTAGAGGCAAGGGCGCGCCTTGCAAACTTACGTTCTCTGCTCGCATCGGCCTGCACAAATTTGGACCCGGCACACGCCTCCTCAAACTCGGGCGGTAGCCATGCCAGTTGCGGGAGCACCTTGTCGACGATGCGCACCTCGGAGGCGAGTTTGTTCTGGTGTATGTAGAGGGCCAGGAACCGGCCAATGTAGCCGAGACCGCCGATGATCAACACCGACGGCTTCTCTGCCATGGTGACTTTGCGCGCGTCTGTGGCTCTATCGGCGATGCGTTCTCGACGGTGGTGGGTGGTGGTGGTGATGATGGTGGTGGTGGTGGTGATGGTGCCTTGAGGGCGAAGAGAGGGGCGAGGGAAAAATCCAGGGGCGGGAGAGCGCGGGGTCACAGTGTTTTTTGAAATCCAAACTCAGCTGTCCTGCAGTAGTCGTCGTCGACGTCGTCCCCTAAGTTATTGTTGTATGATGCGTTTGCCTGGCAGCGGCGGTCAATGGGCGTAGATAAAGGTCGTACCTCGGGGAAAATGAGCTTTGCCCTATTAACTGCTGAAACGTGTGATCTTGGGGCTTTTTTTTCGGGGGTGGGAGCGACAGAAATGATGGCTGACAGGTATGCCCTAGGAGGGAAGGGGAGTAGGCGGGGACTTCGGCAGGCTTCGAGAAGTTCGGCAAGGAGCACCGGGGGCCAGCAGGGCAAGGAAACCCGGAACGATGGGGCAATGCCCAAAACAAGACCCTCTTTCACCCACCAGGAGACCCGGACAAATGGACCACGTTGGCGTCATTTTGAGCCCCTAATTATTATCCCATAGTTGAAGCTTGAGCCATGTGTGAAGCATTTCCGTCTCTAGTTGCTCTCCAGTTCCTCTGACGCTGCCTTATTGCCGCGCACTTGCCCAACTTACTACGCGCAGGACAGAAGAAAAAAAAAGAAAAAAAATAACATGACCCTAGTCCCATGAGCTGCAGGAGGTGTTTGCAGGCAAGGAAACGTTGAAGCACGGCGCTGCAGGTGTCCGCTGACAGGCTGCAAGCTCTCTCCTGCAAGTGGAGCTTTGGGGGTGTGAAGCCTTTCCCGGTCGTACGCTAGTTTAACTCCTACTTTTTGTAATCTGCTTCTCCTTTTTTCCAGGTTTTGCCTTTAAGGCTCCCTAGACTGTCGAGCATTCGCCGATCACTTACGCCCTGACAACTAGCTGCCCTTTTTTCAAGCAATGACTACTTTGTCGCTCCCTCCCGTTTCGAGCTCGCGCTCTCCTGTTCGAACTGACGAAGCTGTCACGAACCGGAATTCCAGGATGTTCGTGTCAAAGCCTCTCCTGTCGGCCGCATGATCCAAACATCCATCGACAAGGCCTGGCCAGGGTTCACCTCAGTTCCCCCGGCCACCTCGCCGTTCGCGGATTGGGGCGGATTGGGGCGGATTGGGGCGGCCCAGGCAAACCCCTCCAAAACGCATATGACGACCGAACGCCCAGTGTGAAGATCGACCGGGGGATCTTAGTGTAGACAGGTTGATACGGCAGCAATCCGAAACATTGGCAGCGCCACAAGGTTCCACTGCCGCCGCCCTGGCAACTAGTGTAGCATTCTTCAGTGCTCCAAACTCGGTGCATACGCTGCGAAGATTATCGGCGCTCGATACTACAACATAGCAGACCAGGCAATCATCGTCATACTGGATGCAACATGCTACTGGCGGGAGAGAGACCCGCGTTTGCCATCGCCCATTCGAGGCAAGCTGTCGTCCACTAGGAGTGCGGTCCGTGCTGATCTGGCTGTTTGCAGCTCCTGGGTCAGGGGGGGCCATCAAGGATCACCTCTGTAACCACGCACGCATGCGCGCTTGGAGTTATGTCCACGACAAATTGAAGCCGCGCACCGGTTCCCGCTTCGTTCGCAGCTTATAACTGGCCATCCCTGTGATCGAATTCGGCCTCCTACGTAAGCCGAGGCCACTTCATCGCATTTTCAAGCTTTTGCTGCCAAGGAAAGAGGTGCTCACCAAGGCGTAGTGGAGACCGAGAGCAAAACGACGAGTTTACTCTCCGGTGCGGAGTACCAAAGCATACACTACTAGACGCCAAGAAGGGGACCAGTCAGGGGCAAGCCCCAGTCTGTTGACAGTCTCAAGTACCCTACGAGACTGCTGTAATCCGTATGAACTGCGTCCAGAGTGAAACGAAGCAGGGCGATGCATCGACCCTTTCTGGAAGATTTCCTAACTCGGCAATCGATGGACAGCACTTTGTTTCAGCCCTCAGAATCGGCTGGGGAGATCGACCCCTTCCGGGGACCAGTCAGTGCCTGGTCGGTGTGTTCGAGTACGTAACTACATAACTACACGACACCAGCCACGCATTGTTTAATCTCCCTCTGCACTTGGTGTGACCAGTTGATCGACAGCTCTTGTACGCGGGAGGCTTCCCAACGGCTGGCGAGATACCGCCGTCATAGCTTGCCGGCCCCTCTTGTTGGGCCGTTGGTCCTTCGGCATGGTGCATCGTCATCATCATCATCACCATCATCATTATTACCGACTTCCGTTGTGTACTTCGTACAACGGGCTTTCTCTCCGTGTCGATTGTCTCTCTCTTTTCTCAATCCACCCTTTTCCCACGTCAACCCGACTCTCCACTCGCCCAATGGGCTATTGCCCCTTAATCCTGCAGAACTTTGACGTGGGAGCTGCCTCCCGGCTTCGGCACGGTGGCAAATAGCACCTTTCCCGATCCTCACGATCGGCGGTGTGAGAGAAAGAAAAGAAAATAACAGAAGCAGTTGTCCACCGTGTTCCTTTTTTTTTTTGTTTTTTTGTTGCTTTGCAAGCTGGCCGGTGTGCGGTTGTGGAAACAGATGTCATTCATGGCCTTCTGCAAAGTAACCCTTTCATATGGGATATGGGCTGTTTCGGAAAATAGCACGTTTTTATTTTATTTTATTTTTTTTTTTTTCCACTGATTCGGTACGCAGTGCCCATCCATGAGACTTGGACAATGCTCGGGAGGATACGTGCTTGGCTGCCTTGGCCTTGGATTTGATGTCCTTCCTTCTCCCCTGAACAGGCTAGATGAACGCACCGCAAATTTAAGAAGGTAAAGAGGGTCTACACTAGGGATAGTGTACGGTGTATTCCGTAATGTGTTGACACACCGTAGTGTGGTCCAGGTCCGTTGACTACATACTGCACACTACATACAGATGTGTACCTTTCCGTGCCGGGGACGTCCTACGGTTGCCGAGACACGGGTCGACGGGTGCCGAGGCGATCCCGATCTTCCCGCCCTCCCTATGCACACATGGCAATCGGGGTGTAGATTAAAGTGGGATTTGCGACCCTGAAACGGGGCCCACCGGAAGCTCCCCCATTGTGGAGGTTTCAGATCTTCAAGTATCGGCGGCCCGTTGGTCCTGGGTAATCTTAACTTGTACTTTAGTGTATGCGTCATGTCTCGAGCCTCTTCCGGCGGTGGCGGTGGCGGTGGGAGACGACAGACTAGTGCATGTACTTATCTTGAGCTTTTGATTATGAAGAGCCGTCTTGTAATTTCCACGAGCCTGGAGGGAGGAAAAGGGAAGGGAAGGGAAGGGAAGGGAAGGGAAGGGAAGGGAAATGCGCGCGGCAAAACTCGGTAGCATTCATGGATATCGTGCATAATATTCAGGGTTCCCCCCGCTCATCTCCGCATACTCCCAATCAGCTCCCGCTGCGTCTCGCGATCCCGCTGGTTTTCGCTCAGGCTCCCGATGCTGCGCAGGTCGCCCACGACGTCCTTGGCCTTGCCGAAGTAGACCTCCTGGAGCAGGTTGCGCATCTTGAGCTCCATGTCCTCGACGAGGCGGCCGATGTTGGCGATGTGGCTCTCGTCGTTCTCGACCGGCAGGTCCTGCTCGACCTGGCGCGTCATGTTGCCGCTCAGGTCGACCTCACCCAGGGTGGCGCCCTTGGTGGCGAGCGATAGGATCACGGTCGATGTCAGGCGGTAGTTGGCCGTACGTCCGCGCTCGCTGGCCTCGAAGACATGGATCGAGTCCCAGACGCCTGACGAGGCGCCGTCGCTTGGGGTCGAGGCTGGCGGAAGAACACGCACAAACTTTGATCAGCCACGGGAGATCTCAAAGAAAGGGTCCCCGGGCCGGGGGGGGGGGGGGGGGTAGGAAAGAAAGAAAGAAAACTCACCCTTCTTGAGCAACACAACCCCCGCAAAGCCGTCGTCCAAGTTCCACAGATAGACCGAGCTCACGCCGCCCTCGTAGTACAGCTCCCGGTAGACGTCAAAGGCCTCGTTGGCCTTGATCTCCATCTTGCGGACGCGCTCGCCGGGGACGGCGCCCTCGCCGGCGCCCTCGTTGCTGCCGCCCGGCCCCACGCCGCCCGGGCCGGCCTCGTCCAGCGGCGGGTCGAACTGGTTGCTCCAGGGGGAGCGGTAGCTATCGCCGTCGCGGTTGTAATCGCACAGCAGGTAGTCGCGCCCCGTCTGCTTGCATCGGCGGACCGTGAGAGGCTGGTCGACGGACGAGAGCAGGTCCTCGGTCAGGTCGGGCGCGAGGGTGATTATGTTGTTGAGATGCTCGGCCGTGTGCTTGGGGTTGAGGCGGCGGAGGAGGTCACTTGCGGACGACACGAGTTAGTGTGGTTATGGAATGGTGGGAGAAGGAAGAGGAGAGTGGGAGAGAGAGAGGAGGAGAGAGAGGGGAGGAGAGAGAGAGGAGGAGAGAGAGAGGAGGAGAGAGGAGGAGGAGGGTGCGGAGGATGAGGTGAGATACACATGGAGGACATTGGTTTGGTTGGGTAGGAGGGGAGGGAAAGGTTCTTACAGTGCGGAGTCGAAGGGGTCTGGAGTCGTCATCTTGGTCGGTTCGTATGTGCTCTATTTCTGTAATGGCCGCAATTCGAGAAGCCGTTGAGCTTGCAAGCGTCCGGCTTTGGGCTCGCGATGACCTGTAGTCGGGTGTACCTAAGGTATTGATGTCCAGCGTCGCGGGGTTGCAGGTGCGGGTGCAGGTGCAGTGATTCCACTTTGAGGAGCCGGCTGCCCTGTGGGGGAATGGCGGGGCTCGAGGCTCGTGCACTTCCAGGGGCAGCGACAGGGGTTCACAGCCGGAGAGCTGCCCGTATGTTGTAATCCGTGCTTGAGCTTGCAGTAAGTTAGTGGGGCCGTTCAGGAACCGAGCAGCGGGTCCCCTCCTGGCCTCGCCTAAGGTACGGAGTAACTCCAGTACAGTACTCCGTACTTACTCGGACAACGCACTCGCCAAACGTGCAACTGCATCAAGCCACGTCGGGCAGGCCCGAGGTTCCAAAGCGATCGGGGTTAGAAACCATCAATGGCTGCTATTCCTCAAAGCAAAAATATCAATCATGACGGCTCCTAATAGCGCGGCGCAATATCGCGAAAAGCCCAGCAAAGAGGCGCGAGGGTCGGCTCCTTCGGCCGAGAAAGGAAGCGATTCAAGGTTGGGGGAGCAACTCTCGGGTGAGCTTCAGTCTGTCACAAAAAAAAAAAAAAAAGATGATTATTCTTCAATCATTGAAAAATAAAAAAAGTCGTTATTACTGACAGTGACTCAGACAGTCTACTTGCCGGCCTGATACCCGGCCTGATCCTGCTTCATCTTGTCGTCGCCCCCTACACCAAGGTTGAGGAGTCGTTCAACATCCAAGCAGCCCATGATGTGCTTGTGTACGGCACGCCGACGTCCGACGTCTACCAGAGGCTGTCCAGGACCTATGACCACTTCACTTTTCCCGGTGCCGTGCCCCGCACCTTTGTCGGCCCGGTGCTGCTGGCCGGGCTCGCCCAGCCCATCATCGCTCTGGTCGGGTTCCAGCACGCCCAGTTCGTCGTGAGAGCCATCCTTGGCCTCTTCAACGCCGCCTGTCTCCTCGTCTTTGCTCAGAACCTCAGGCGCGCATACGGCGCCGGGACTGCGAGATGGTACCTGCTCCTGCAAGCGAGCCAGTTCCACGTCATCTTCTACGCCTCGCGCACCCTGCCCAACATGTTCGCCTTTGGCCTGAGTACGTACCTCTCTGCTGGAAACTCCGGGGGTGGCCGCCACCTCAGCAATAACCAACCCACCCACTAACCTGACCTTACTTACTCTTCCCTCTCTCTGCAAAGCAACTCTGGCCTTTGCCTTCTTGCTCCCGCATCCCACCAACCCCAAACTCACCGTGTACCGCCAGCGCATCTCCATCGCCCTCCTAGTCTTCGCGGCCACCATCTTCCGGGCCGAGGTCGCCCTCCTCCTCGCCACCACCGTCCTCCACCAGCTGCTCATCCCCGCCCTCGCCCTCGAGCGCGTCCTCTTCCCCTTCGCCGTCTCCTTCCTGACCGCCCTGGCCGTCTCGGTCCCGATCGACACCTACTTCTGGCAGGCCCCGCGCCCGCTCTGGCCCGAGCTCTCCGCCTTCCTCTTCAACGTCGTCCGCGGCGGCGCCTCGGGCTGGGGCGTCTCGCCCTGGCACTGGTACGCCACCTCGGCCCTGCCGCGCCTGCTGCTCAACCCGCTCGCCTACGCCGTCCTGCTACCCCGCGCGCTCGCCGATCCGGCCCTGCGCCGCGCCGCCTCCCGCCTCGCCGCCCCCGCCGCCGCCTTCGTCGCCCTCTACTCGGCCCAGCCGCACAAGGAGACCCGCTTCGTCCTCTACGCCGTCCCGCCCCTGACCGCCGCCGCCGCGCTGGCCGCCAGCGCCCTGTTCCGGCGCAGGCGCAAGAGCCCGCTCGCCGCGCTGGTCGCCGCCGGCTTGGTCGCCTCCGTCCTGGCCTCCTTCGCCGCCAGCACCGCCATGCTCGCCGTCTCGGCCCTCAATTACCCCGGCGGCGAGGCCCTCGCCTTCCTCAGGCGGTCCGTCGCGGAATCGGCGGGGCCGCCGGACGACACCGCCGCCCCGGCCGTCGTCTCGGTCCACGCCGACGTCTTGGCTTGCATGACGGGAGTCACGCTCTTCGGCACCAACGCAGATGCTCCCACCCCAGCAGCAGCAGCAGCGGCGGCGGCGGCGGTGCCGCCAATCTCGGGAGCGAGCAGTGGTGGTGGTGTTGGTTCGTCCGGCGGTGCTGCGGAACCCGTCATGGTTCACCACCGCGTCGGAACAACCACAACAACCGGGGACCGGAGCCGGGTGCGGCTCGTGGTGGACAAGACGGAGGACGCCGCCGTCCTGTCGAGCGCGGACTTCTGGGCCCGGTTCGACTTCCTCCTCGTCGAAGACCCCCGCAAGGTGCTCGGCGGACCGTGGGAGACCGTCGGCGTCGTCAAGGGGTACGGCGGGATCGAGGTTGTTCGACCCGGTACCAAGGAAAAAGAGGAGGAGGCAAAGGAGGAGAGGGGGGACGGCATCGAGCGGAAGACGCCCAGGGTCGTGGGACTGGGGGAGACGGTCGCCCTGTGGAAGCGGCGGGTCAGGGACCTGACTGGAGGGTGGTGGGTCGGCCCGAAGATGGTGGACAGGATATACATCCTCAGGAGGTTGAAGGATAGGGATGCGCCGAGGACGCGAATCGCCGTTGACGCAAAGTAGGCCAGTCAGTCGCTGTGCCATTATGTAGTAGTGTACACTTTCCCCTCCTTCGATGTCTTCTCATCTAATGACCGAGACTTTACCTTGCACAGACAGACAAAACTCCGCGCCAGAGACCGCGTTTTTTAGTGACATCGCAGCGATTCCAAAATTAGCACCATGAATATCAACAACGAGCTGCTCTTCTTTATTAACGCGACGTGCGCTAGGGACCGCTTCAGGTTCAAGAGGTCGACGACCAAAATGGCAAAACCTCCCCGAAGCCAAAAATAAGCCCGTCCAGTATTAGGGACTTAGGAGAACGTACGTACGCTCCATAGAGGTGCATAAGGTGTGGTGTGAGGAAAGCGTGGAATGCCAGGTATGCCAGCCTGGAATCAAGGTCGCGCGACCAGACTTCTGTGATACATGCTGACTAGCCCGTTTCTTTTCGGGGCTATTCCCCGTCCGTAGCCGTTACCATTTCCCATCGTCGCCCAATTATCCCTTGTCCTTTGGTCCTTTCTCCATCTTCAAAGCTGGCGTTCAAGCTCTTTGAGCTGCCTACCCGGAAGCTGACCGTAGGTCGTCGTCCAAAATGCAACGTGTCCCCCAAAAGTAGCAATCGCAAGCAAGCAAAAAAAAAAAAAAAAAAAAAAAAAAAAAAAAAAAAAAAAAAAAAAAAAAAAAAAAAAAAAAAAAAAAAAAAATGCCCATGACAGGCATTCGAACATCCAGGTCGCTGTAGTCAAAGGAGTAAAGTCCCAGCTCACGGCTGCTCCTCAACAACACCGCAAGATTCGGTGTAATCCTCCAGGGCTGACGCTCGTCCTTTTACGTCTTATTATCGGCGATCTAAGGCTGATGGGTGCAATATTCGTTTCCCAACGCCAGTGGATTGCCCACACGGCATCACGGGTTCGTTGTTGTTTCCCGACCCCGTCCGTTTCTGCATGCTTCAAAGGCCACCGTTTGTCTTTGAACTGAGCCTACGGCTCAGCTCGTGTTATGTTTGCTCGCTGGTCTCTGTAGCCTAGTGCTTCCTCAAGCAACGGCTAGGACGATGTACTACCGAGTACGGGGGCTCCGTAACATGGCTGGTTCCTTCAAACACTCTGGGGGTGCAATCCCGCAGGCTATGAGATTTGTCAGCCGAGATCCTGCCAAAGACAATCAATGATGGGTCGCATCGTGCATACCGGGCTGTTGAGCATCTGGGCTCGCTTATTCCGGCCCTTCTTGATATGGTTCTTGAGGGCATTTGAATCTAGAGGCTTGAGCAGCTCGAAGCTGCACAGCAGCTCGGTAGACACAGACATTACAGCGCCCCAATTATCAAATTCTCCGCAGTACTACATATCGTTAGCCTCTCTGGCCCATATACACTGTTGGCAGCGGGCAATACACTCACGTTGGGTGCACTAAACACGGTGACCAGGACCCGATCCGTGAAGAACTCGTAGCCATCCTCAACTACCATGTGAGCCCGGCAGACCAAGTCAAAGTCGTTGCCCGCAAGGAAATCGGTGATGACCTTTTTGCCGAAGCAGTAGCTAACCCCTCGCTCATTGGCCTCCCAATCCTGGTCCATGTCAGCGGGATCGGACCAGAGCAGGTCGTTCAAGAGCCCGTAATCGGGGACATCTGTAGGGCGCGCAATGTTCCGAATGTCGTCCATGTGGCTAAGCGCCGGAGACAAGCCCCCGTGGACACAGAAGATCTTGGCCGCCACGATGGCGGCGATAGGAAGGCAGTTAAAGGTATCGATAAAGGTCTTCCATATCTTCACGTTGCATCTCCGCTTGCATTCGTCATAGAAGCCGTACACGCGTGTGACGTTGGCGCACTCGTGATTGCCACGAAGCAAGAAAAAATTCTCAGGATACTTGAGCTTGTAGCAAAGCAGTAGCAGGATGGTCTCAAGGGACTGTTTGCCACGATCCACATAGTCACCCAGGAACAGATAGTTGGACTTTGGTGGGAAGCCGCACATCTCAAACATGCGAATAAGGTCCGTGTACTGGCCGTGAACGTCTCCGACAATCTTGACGGGAGCATCCAGTTCCAGAAGGGCCGGCTGGGTGAGCAGGACCTCTCGGGCACGGTGGCAGATGGCCGTAATCTCGGCGTTTTTTAGGCAGACGCTCTTGGTGACCTTACCGGCATAGGCGGCATCCAGAAGGCGTTTGATAAAGTCGTCGAGGTCAATATCCTTGATGTCGCTCATCGCGATGCCCGACGTGGATTCGTCCTTGGGCGTCCCCGGCGTGACGGTTCCCAAGATTGGGTTGGGCGCGTCCTCGCGCTTTACAAGGATGCTCTTCCCGGGTTGCTGCACAGCCGTGTCGGTGTTGGTAGCACCAGAGGGCGGCTGATCAGAAACCTGATCAACTTCTCCGCTGGCTTGGGCAGCAGAGACGTCATGCACTCCCGACTTCATCGACGACGACTGAATGGGCGACGGAGGGGGAATGTCTTCGGCGGGCGGAGAGGCCACCGTGGGCGTGTCGGGCGACGACGACGGCGAGCTCGGCGATGGAAGCGAGTCGGCGCGATTGGCCCGGCCGTGCGGCGACCTCCCGCTCTTCCCGGACTTGACCGAAGCCGCGTCCGACTTATCCGGCGTGTCGCCGCTCGCTAGTACGGCAGAGCTTCGGGGGCTATCCGTCTTGCTGGAACCGGGGATTTTGGATCGCAGCGAACGAAAGGAGCGGGAGGACTCTCTGGTGTCGGACCTACTGAAGGAGGGGTATGACTGCAGGCCTTCGTCGCCGTTTCCCGCTGCCTTCGCTTGCGCGGCGGCATCCTTGGAGGTTGAATTGCCCATGGTTTCTCAATGTCGGAGAGCGAGGCTCTGGGACGGAGAAGTCAAGGGGCTGGACGGTGTGCGCGTGTCAGGTTTGTGGTACCGGCAGGGTCGCCTTTGAATGCCCACAGCCTACCGCTGCACCCGTCTAGAAACTATTGTCTTTCCTCTTGTGTCCCCAAGGCACTAGGGGGGATGGTAGAAACGCTCGAGGTCGAAGAGCAGAGTGAGAGAGGTGGAGGAAGACCAGCGACCCGGTGAGTGTTCCGTTTTCGAAGATCCGCGAGCGCGCGCGGCGAGCTGAGCTTCGTCGTTTGGGATAAAGGACGCCGGGGCGTCACGGCGCTTGTCGGACCTGTCGGACAGACGAAGGTCGCCGAAGGATCGGAATCGGCGTCACGGAGCGCCGACGTGGTAAACTCCACGGGTCTGCGGCTATGATGTCAGCCTCGCGGATGTGATCGATCAACAAGACCGGCAGAGCAGCACGCAAGCGTAATAGGGAGCGGTTCAAAAACCGCACAAGGGCGCAAGCCAATAACTGATCCCCGGAAACGGAATGCCAAACGAGAGAGAAATTGTGGGGTGGAGGGATTGCGAACAGACACGACGTCGTGGGGAACTATGAAAGCAAAAAAAAAAGGAAGAAAAAAAGAGAGAGAGAGAGAGATGGGGAGGGGGACGCAGAAGAAAAAAAACACCCTACGCTTCGGCTGATAAGGAGCACGCAACTTGGTGCTATCGCGCCAAGGCAGAAGGAGGAGCCAGGCTGCTGAGCCGGTTCGCGTTGGCTGGCGGCTGCTATTATGGTAAGTTGAAGACAACCGTAGGAGATTTCGAGTGAAGGCGATGATATGGTCAAGGTGCGTAGGTAAGGTTAGAGAGAGGTAACTCGGTCGGATGACAAGGTCAAACAAGCGCGCAGTTCGCAGTTGCAGGGTCGCCACTACGCTAGGCTTGGTTGCCACGGCCGCGGGTCCCGGTCAGAGGACGAACGATGGCCCCCTCGGCGATTGTGTTGGGTGTGTTTGGGCAAAGAAAATGAGATTGAGCCAAGTATCAGGAGGTCCGGGGGTGTTTCAGGGTCCGAGAGCACCCGCTGCAGGCTGCTCGGCGCAAGAAGTTGGATAGGTGAGGCTGATTGGCAATTTGTTACCTTGTGTCGAACAGATTTCGAAGATCTGGGGAACAATGGGCTGCCGTCGTCATCGGGTTGCGGATGCGCAAAGGATTGGTGGGGGGGGGGGGGGGGAACTTTTTTGATACACTTTCTTGAACTGGTTGGTGCTGACCGGGGTGCAGCTCCAAAGTCGAAGCTCAGCGCTGGGGATGGCGAATTGGTGGCAACGACGCTGAGGGGAGGGGAGGGTGTTCACAACGGAAAGATGGGATAACGAGCGATGCGACGAGTTTTTGAGGGTTGTTGCCTATCGGCACACACGGGAGACGCAATGGGCTTTGAAAAGAAGGCAGGCGCTTCCTTGGGACAATTGCTGGGCCAAGTTGGCAGCACGTGCCTCATCTCCCGCTGGAGTTGAGGCGGTTGCACATTGCATGCAGCTCTTCTTGGCTAGCGCGCCCCGCATTTCAGCGTGCCTTGCACCTAACCTTGCGGCCAGAGCGGTCCATGACAGATCACATAAAAGAGGCCATGATTCTGGCATTCCCAACCGGGGCATCGTAAAGATTTATGAATGTCAATTGGGAGTGCGAAATTCAAGGGACTTTGTTGGGACTGTATATGAAACAGGATGACGAGCGAGTCTTATCATGGTCTTGGCTTCAGGCTGCCCTGCCTTGGCGGTGCCGGATGTGAGACAGAAACCGCCTTGGTCCTGTCACCAACATGGGCCCAGGCTGGGTGAATCAACCGTGACAAGCGCATCTCCCCCGAACACTGTATCCCCAACTAGCCGGGTCTAGCTCGGCGGCTAGTGTATCCGTATGTCCACCGTGTTCCCCGGGGAAACGTCCGCGATGTCCGTAGGGTGCCAACCTGACGCTAGCGGCGGATACCAACACTACACTACACTCCGCTACTAGAACTATACTGCGCTCCGCTACTTATTGCGGCAAGCTCGGGGACGAAATACGCTTTGGTGCGACGTACCGGAACGGAAGACTGCCGATGAACGCGCCGCTCTGTGAGGCCCCTGGTATGTACAAGTACGAGTGTTGGTCTTTGGTTGGAGCTGGGACCCAGGGGCGTCGGTTGGCATTGCCCAGTTGTCCGCACTTTTTTTACCCTGGCTGACCTCTGTGCGCCGCGTGTATCCAGCCACATGACCTCCTTCACTCCTTCTAGGTGCCGGATCTGGGGAAGCGGTGTGGTACAAATATTCATCAGTCGTCGAGGAAGAGATTTCTCCAGGACCCAAATGATTCGGTCTCCGGCCCCCGGTGAGTGGTTCGCTTCCGTCTTCGCACAAGTGCGACAACTGCAGGTCGCTGCATCTATCCCACTTGGGGTTTGGTGGGGGTTGTCGGGATGCCGGTTCAAAACATCATACGTAGTATTCCGTCCACGAGTGGAGAGGGGAAGAGGCGACCGAGCCGGCTGCCCCCGGCCCGCTGGTTCGGGCTGCCGAACAGGATGTCGCCAGCACATGTGGCAACCCTCGATTTCCGCTTCGTGGCACGGAAAGGGACCGCCAAACTGTCATGACTGTCGCCGAACAATAAGATGGCGTCCTTATCTTGACTACATTTCGTTGCAGTTCCATGCCCACGCTCAAAATGCTCACGGACACCGGACACCAGGCCGGCCGCAGTTTCGGCCTGTTGTATGGTAAGAGGCCAAGGCCGGCGGCCGGCCCACCGGCCTTCTGAATGTAACTCGCCCTTCCCGGACCCGGCAGCGCCCACACCCCCTCCCCCCCTCCTTCCCCCCCGGGGGGGCCGGAACACGGAGCCGGTGACGGGCCATGAGGATGCGGATCGGGGTGGGTTTCCTCGAGCCTTGGCAGTAACGTGGCTTTGGCTCCTCACCGCCTGAGCACCGTCCCGTCAACGTGGAAACGGACGAGCTGCCAAATTTAGAAATCACCAACACGTCGGAACTAGAACGTGGTCCAGCCACCGCCGTGGAGGACACCGCCGTGGCTGGCCCCCAAAGCACCACAAGACTGTGCTATTCCGTGGCGTAGTGTAGACATTGGGCAAATCGCTGGGGCTCGGATGGAGCACTCACGGCGATTTCAACCGAGGGCTGTTGAGCACATTCCAGACACATCCGGGCCTGCGATGTGACGGGTTCAGATGCAGCTTTTCGAGTTAGTCTAAGGGAAAGCGACTGAGTGAGACACAACGTGACGGATGCGTTGTTTCTTGCGCGGAGTTGCTGTTGACGATTTCCTATCGACACAGTTTGACTCAACCGTTTCAGTCGTCTCAGACGCACTTCAAGCTCACGGATCAGTCGCAAACAAAATTGAGGTTGAGCCATCTTGTGAAGCTAAGCCTTGAAGCTGTCGTAAGCTTCGCTGCGGGGACCCAGGGAAATGGTCCCCCACTGTCGGGCTGCTTCCCATCTGGCAAGGCTGGCCACTGGGGTGCGACAAAATCTGTCAGTGCGTTTCTTTCTCGTCAAGTCGGTCGTCTTTGGGCAAGACGCGTTTGCTGTGGCTGGAACTCTAGCAGACCACCTCATCGAGGTGGAGCGTTCGGAGTGCAACACCAATGGATCGGCCGAAATGGGCCTTGTGCCGAAAAGAATGAGCCCGACTTGATGGACGGATCTGCACTACCAAAAGAAAACTAACTGCTTGTTTCGACACTCTCGTCGGTCTGAAAGATGGTTGTCTGCTGCCTTTCTCTCGAACGCAAGTTGAGTTGGGCATTTCTAAAAAGGTCCGTCCGAAGGAAAGTGGGATGGGTCTCGTTTCGTGGTGGGTGGGTTGCCGTTTCTGGCCCTTACTTTGCAACCGCGTCTGGTACTGGCTGTCCTGTGTGTAGGAAGGATGCTCGTCCAAACACGCCTGAAGCAACAAGCCCGACCAGGATCGGGCTTCTCTGTTGTGTATTTGCGTTCCAATCAGCACGGAGCCATGGGATAGCATCCTTGGAGCCCAGGTTGGTGAGGCAGCCATGCAGTGATGATGTACCTTCCGTCGATCCGCAATCTTCCTCGCTTGCGCGAACCAGCGAACCAGCGAAGAAACGCGCGCAGTTAGTCTCCTGCCAAAAAAAAAATCCCTTCCGTGTTGGATTTCGGTGATTACTGTTGATTCTAGCGTTTGATACCCACATTCTGATAGGGGAATACGGTACTTCGTAGCGTAGGTGTAGGACTTAAGATTTCTGGGCAGGCGTTCACGCCGCGCTGCGGCCGGAAACTTACGTAGTCGTATCCTACACAGTAGATGGAGAAAATGAGGGCTTGGCTTGAAGGCCTACGCGTGTTAGTGTACGGATGCATGTAATCCATAGTGGCCGGGGTCTATTGCATGACAGGGCAGCGCAGTTTGATGGCCCCCTCAGCCAGTTGCCCCAGGCTGCCTCTCCTCTTCTCTCGCTCGTTCCTTCTTGATCGGAGGTGGGAGTGGGGGAGGAGAGGGTCGTCTGGTTTGGCTGCGGACCGGGAAGTGGGTCCAAGCGGCTGCTCGCAAGGGTGATTGTGGTGGTCCTGGGCCAACTGCGCCACCTGCCGACCGCGAGCACCGCCCTGCTGCTACCAGGGAACCCTGCCAACCGTCAGCACCGGTGTTGTTTGGCATTCAACTTGCCCGAAGAGAACGGGCAGCCCAGCCCGGAGTTTGAGTTTTTATTTATCTCAAAACATCCCGCCCGCCCACTGCATAACCGGTCGGCCCTTCTCTCCGTGGTCAACGTCCCATCGTTTATTTTACAATCTTTGGTCGTTTTATCTTGGAGTCTCTCGTCGCACTCCTAACACCTTCGAGTTTCAGCGCAGTCCTCCGAGGCATCCGTGCAACTGCGTCAAATCGACTTACGTCACCCCACTCTCGCTGCTTATCCAACGGCGGATAACCCCCCCAACCAGGGAATTTGCAGTAGAGGGACGACCGCACAACCGACACAACCGACGCAATGGCGAGCTTTGGACGATTCGTGTGCGTGCTGGTGCCGTTCCTGCTGACGCTGGCATCGTTGATTGCCTTGCTGGTAGCAGGTTTGGCGGGCATCGCCGACAAGAGCCTCTACATGTTCCGCCTGAACCTGACGGACCTCTCGCTGTCGCCGCAGTCGGTCAGCAGCATCCTCGACGGATCCGGCGTCAACGTTCCGGATCTGAAGGACCTCGACCTTCCCAACTTCCAATCCGGCAAGCGCCAGGCATCATCGAGTGGCAACCTCACAGCGGCAGACCTCGGCTTGTATGACGTCTACGATGTGAACGTGTGGAACTACTGCTACACCATGCACAACGGGACTCGCGACTGCACCAAGGGTTCCTTTGACTGGGCATCGACGGCACTCAATTCGTCGACCAACGACTTCAACAACATGCTGACGGCGACCGGACTGAACGTGACGCTGCCCAAGGAGATCACGGGAGCCGTCAAGACCTTCAGCAAAGTCTCCAAGTGGACCCAGATCGTCTTTATTATCGCCTACGTGGCGCTGGCCCTCGAGCTCTTCTTTGGCCTCTTCGCCAACTGCAGCCGCGCCTTCTCGTGCGTCACCTGGTTGATCGCCGCGGTCGCGACCGTCGCCGCGGGCGCCGCCGCCGGCCTGGCCACTGCGACCGCCACCGTCGTCGTCGGCGCCGTAAAGGCATCCCCGGACCTGTACGGGCTCGAGGCCCACCTCAACACCCGGTTCCTCGCGGCCATCTGGCTCGGCGTGGCCCTCGCGCTGGCCGCCGGCCTCTTCTGGATGTTCACCATCTGCTGCTGCAAGCCCGACCACTCGTCCAGCCGCGGCTACGGCGCGTCGGAGAAGTTCATTCCCCGCAGCCCCGGCTACCAGCGCCTCGGCGAGCCTGGCGGCTACCCGAGCAACTATGCCCGGCCGTACGGTGGCGCGTCATCACAGCGTGCTGATGCATACGAGCCGTACTCGCACGCTCGGGTCTAGAGGAATTCGACGAAAAAGGAATAAAAAAAAGGGCGGCTGTGGCGAACAGGCCCTGGGACTTGGGTAGGTAGGGAGCAGCTGTCCCGTACCGCCTTGGTGGATCTGTCTATTGTTGAATGTTACCTCTCTCTCGCCGCTGTCTTGAGCTGCATAAATTTGGCGTTTTGGGTGGTTCCTCTTTTCTTTACTTTCCCTCTCCTTTTTTTTTTTTCTCTTGGAAGGAATCGGGACTTTTTTGTGGGAGGAGGACTCAAGGTGGCTGGCAGCTTAGACGCCTTATGGATGATATTCTTGCTACGATACCCTAAATGGGGGGTCATTATGAATGGAATTTATGACTACGGTTCTCAAGCGTCCCGAATCTCTACCTGATTGCCGTGCAACCTGCTTCGTTCGATATGCTGAACAGCCGTCGGCACCTCGCACCTCGGCGAACAGACCACTACCCAAAAGCTCTCTGCTGCTGCCTGTCAGTTGGGGAGGTTGTTCGCTGTGTTGGTGTTGGGAATCATACTATTGGTAACCCCTGCTTATCTGGGTGGCTGGTTGGTCGGTTTTCTGGGCTGGTCCAACAGTCACAACCCACGAAGTCAGCTTCCATAGGATCTCGCCAATGTCGGTGTTTGCATACACTAGTGTACTGTAGTAGTGTACTGTATTCCATGCCCCTCGTCCATGCTACCCATCAGATGGTTGGTTCAACCTGCAACTCCTACGAGGGCTGCCAGCACAACACATGGGCACTCGGCCTCCGGAGTTAGTGTTGGTGGTGCCCGAAACCTCCATTGTTTCTAGTGCCGCACCGTTGGCAGCAACTGCGCGGTCCCATGGCGTGCCTGCATGAACTAAGGCACGGCCGAAGGAGCGACGAGATGGGTCCAACTGCTTACAGACGAGAAAACACAATCCATCCAGCTCTGCGAGCCGAGCATGCCATTGCGCACCAGGAAAAACTCCATCGAAGCTGGATAGGCAGAGAGCACGAAAACGACCCCTGTGCTAGTTAAATCCGTGGTAAAAACACCGAGAGACTGTTTCGAGGGAACCGTTTCGAGGGAATTTTATCGAACCAGAAGAGGAAGGTTGGACAAGGTAGAATATTTTACCTAACTAAGCAGTAATTAAGCAAATAAAAAAGACAACCGAACCAAGCAGCTCGATGCAGCATGTTTTTAAGTGTTTGCATGGAAACATTGTGTGGAATGATTAGGGATACGCACTTTCCTTGCCCAAGAGTAGACAGGGTTAGGGTTCATGCACAACCTCCAATGGTGTAGGAGGGGAACTTGGGGGTCTCAAAGGTGGAAATTTCCAAACTCGACGTGATTCGAATGAGCAAGCAGTCACAACAAAGATGGAGAATCGGCTTTTTCAACGGCAGACCGTATGAGCCAGAAAACCCTGGGGACATCCTGGGTACCAGCAATGAATTGGCCAGGATGGCGCAAAAGGTATGAAATAAGAATTAATATGAAAGAGAAATAATAAAAAAAAAAGAAAAAAGAAAAAGAGGAAAAAAGAAAGAGGGGTGAAAAGAAATACATCGTGACTTGCTGACCTGCTCACGCACACACGCGAACACAACACGGAACACTCGCTAACACGTCTTAGAGCAGGGTCGTCACACGGCTGGAGCACAGCTATGCGCTCAGCCCCGTAACCGCCCTCGCCTTCTACGAAGTCGGGCCCGACCGAGTCCTCCTCCTCGCGGGCGAAGACACCTGGCTCAAGGTCTATGATAGCCAAACGTGCCGTCTGCTCGGCCAGCTCAACGTCTTCCACTCCCAGCCCGTCCACGGCATCTACGTCTCTCAGTCGAAAAGAAACGGGGAGACCAAGCTGCTCATCTGGGGCGGCCGCTCCGTCACCCTCCTCCCCGACTCCTCCCTCCAGGCCCTCATCACCGGCCAGACCGCCCCGCCCCGGCCCGTCGAGTCCTACGCCCCGGACTGGATCTACGACGGCATCCTCTTTCCCGACCCGGACCCGGACTCGAACCCGGACCCGGACGCAGCAGAGACCAGCACCCCGGGTACCACCACCGGCGCCCTGGTGACAGCCCACAACGAGATCCTCCCCCTGACTTGGGCCGCCGCAGCGGACCGGGACCGCCGGGCCGGCCGCCTCGCCTTCGGGCCCCTGACCTCGCCCTCCCGCCCGATCCTCTACTCGGCCAGCCTGGCCCTGCTGCCGGAGCCCGGCGCCGTCCTGGTCGCCGCCGGCACCGTGTTCGGCGAGATCGTCGTCTGGAAGTACCATCACGCCGACCGGGCCGCCGCATCAGGATCGGCGTCCGCATCGGGAGCGCGGGGCCGCCGCCGCCGCCGACCTGCCTGGGAGGTGCTGTTCGTCTTTACCGGCCACGAGGGGTCCGTCTTCGGCGTCTGCATCTCCCCCGAGCTGAGGAGGACCGACGCCGAGGGGGCGGCGCCGGTGAGGCTGCTGGCCAGCTGCAGCGACGATCGGACCGTGCGGGTCTGGGACATCACGGAGAGGGCGCAGGAGGAGACCGCTCGTCCTGACGGGGCTGCGGCTGTCACTCCTGCCGGCGAGGAAGAAGCCGGGGCCGGGACGGTTCTCCTGGACGGGGCGAGAGAGACCGGCTTTGGTGGTGGTGATGGAGGTGGTGATGGAGGTGATGGTGGCGGCGGCCAAGGGGGGAACTCCGAGGCCGGGAGAGAGAGCGCAGGGGATTCGGCCAGGTGCGTTGCCGTTGCCATGGGGCACGTGTCGAGGATATGGCACGTCAAGTTCGGCCGGGCGCTGCTGGGTGGGGGTTCAGGAACGATCGAGATCTACTCGTTCGGCGAGGACTGTTCGAGGCAGAAATGGGAGCTAGACCTGGGCCCCTGGCGAGAGCCGGGGTCCGAGAGGAAGGTCGGGACTCTGCGGCATTGCGGCGCCAGTACGTGCCACGATGGGAAGAATATCTGGTCCGCCGCGGTGCTGAACAGGGAGGGGGCCGCCGAGCCTCTGACGGCGACCGGCGGGGCGGATGGCAAGATCGTCGTGTCGGGGAGACTCGGGGCCGCCGGCAGCTCACGCCTCGGCACCTACGAAGACTTGGATGTCAGTCTGACCTTTGACGAGATTCTTGGGCAAGTGGGCGGTCCTGACTCTACCGCCGTGCTGCCGACCAACAACAAGGCCGGCAAGCATGCCTTTCAGCGGTACGCCTTCCTGTCCGACACGGTTCTTGCGGCCACGGCACAGGGAAGGCTCTTTCTCGCGACCATGGGACACCCCCTGGTTTGGCAAGAAGTTCGGGCGCCCGACTCCACCGTTGCTGACCTGAGGCCGTACAACGTCGTCAAGAGCCCGGCAAAGGACACGGCCGTCATCGGGAGCGCTAGCGGCAGGGTCTATCTGTTCCACAGAGGAGAGATCCGCGAGCTAGCCAGTCTCCCCGAGAAGGTATCCGATATCATCCTCCTGGGCGGCCGCGCCGGGGACGGACAACCCTGGTCCGTCCTCGTCAACATCCTTGGCCTCGACCATGCCGTCCTCCTCCGCTTCGACCCATCCACCAACGCCGCTACCATCGACGCCCGCAAAGTCCGGCTCCCAGAGCATTACATAGTCACGGCAGCCGCCTTTTGCGGTGACACGCTCGTCCTAGGCTCCCGCACTGGTTCACTGACCGTGTATGCGACCGACACAGACACAGAGACGAACGACTTCATACCCCTGGCCTCCCGCAAGGACTGCAAGACCAAAGACGCCATCACTTGCATCTTGCCCATCCCAGGGACGCCGGCGGCAAGCCAGACCTCATTCTTAACCACCTGCCGCGACGGCAAGTACCGTATCTATAACCTCGTAGCGTCTCCGCACAATGCCAGCCTAAACCTGCAACATGAGATCGTCCCTCCACTCAACACCCTCGAGGGAGCCTTCTTCACCACCTCCGCACCAACCGCCTCCCGCCAGAAGAGCCCACTTAGCAGCAGCAGCAGCAGCAGCAGCAGCAATCACCACAACACCAACGAAAAATCACAACTCATTCTGCACGGCTTCCGCGGCCCCAACTTCATCACCTACAACGCCTCGACGCGCTCTATCATCTCCAGCATCCCCTGCGGCGGCGCACACCGTCCCTTCACCACCATCGCGTGCCCTCACGACCCGGGCCAGATGCGCTTCGTCTTCTCCAAGGCGGGCGAACTGCGCATTGTCTCGCAGAGTGCCGAGGGCGAGAGGGTGCTGCGGGCCGGGGGCCACGGGAGGGAGATCAAGAGTGTGTCCGCCGTCTCGTTCTCTCTCCCGTCCGCGTCCGCGTCCGCGGGGCGGGGGAACCAAGTCTCAAAAGAGGGACAGGAGGGAGGGGAACCGGAACCGAGAGAAGAGCTGATCGCCACGGCAGCCGAGGACACCTCGATCCGCATCTGGCGGCACCACCGCCTCGGCGGCCCTAACGAGCACGGCGAGCACGGCGAGCACGACGACGACGACAAAGACGATGTCTATCCCGCGCAAAACCCGTCCTCCCAACTGACCTGCCTCGCCGTCCTCCAGGGCCACTCCGCGGGCATCCAGGCCCTCCGCTTCGCCAACGGCGGCTCGCACCTCATCAGCAGCGCCGGCAGCGAGGAGCTCTTCGTCTGGCGCGTCTCGCGCATCCGGTCGAGCGCGTTCGACGCCCTGGCCGTCGTGCGCGAGGCGGTGTGGGGCGACGACGATGCCCACGGCAGGTCGCCCGACAAGGACCTGAGGATCGTCGACTTTGACGTCGCTTCCTACTCCCCGTCGTCGTCGTCGTCGTCGTGGCCGTCCTCGGACGCCCACGCAGGCGCGGGAGCGGAGTCGAACAGCAACGAACCGACCACGTCGCCGCCGCTCTTGTTGATCACCATGGCCCTGTCGGACTCCAGCGTGCGCAGCTACGTCTACCGCTGCTGCCCCCCGGAGGACGGCAGCACCAAGGCAACGGACGACGAGTCACCCGCTGCTCCTGCTGCTGCTGCTGCTACTGCTGCTGCTGCTTCGGCCCCGCGGGGCCGTTTCAGCTTGCTGGCGACCGGCCGGTACACGGGCGCCTGTCCGACACAGGTCCGGCACCTGAGGGTGGGCAAGACCTGGGTCGGCGGCGCCGGGGAAGCAGAGACAGAGACAGAGACAGAGCCGGAGCCGGAGCCGGAGCCGGAGCTGGAGCTGCACGTGCTGACGGCGTTTACGGACGGGCACGTGGCCGTGTGGAAGAAGGAGAAGAAGAAGAAGAAGAAGAATCCGACGGCAGCCTCCTCCGGTGTGGCGGTCAGCAGCAGCAGTAGCAGCGAGTTTTGCCTGGCGCTGGTGGTGCGGCTGCACCAGAGCAGCATCAAGAGCCTGGACCTGTCATCGTCGTCGTGGTCGTCGTCGTCGACGAGCCGCCACCGCCGCTGCTGGCTGGTGGCCACGGGCGGCGACGACAACGCGCTCGGCCTGACGGAGCTCGCGTGGGACGCGGCAGGAGCGGCAGGAGCGGGGTACGTCGTGCGCGCGAGGTACCGGGTCCGGGACGCGCACGCGGCCGCCGTCACGGGGCTTGCCCTGGTCGGCGGCAACCCCGAACACGGCGTGGCCGAGATCGCCACCGTCAGCAACGACCAGCGCGTGAAGCTCTGGAGGGCGGAGAGGAGAAGGAGGGAGGAGGAGGAGGAGGAGGAGGAGGAGGAGGAGGAGGAGGTCGGCGACGACCCCGCCGGCGGGATGCGGGTCGCTCTGCTGCAGAACAGGTACAGCTCTGTGGCGGACGCCGGCGATCTGGAGCTGGTGGCAGCCGGAAAACTTATGGTTGGCGGCGTCGGCATGGAGTTGTGGGATATATCGTGTCCGGGAGGTGCAACAGGGATGAATCGTTGTGTATAACACAACAGTAGGACCAATGTTTGAAAACGAGATAAGAGAGCTAGCCGCATGAAATACGATTTTTTTTCTTCTTCTTTGTTCTCAAGTAGCCATCAGTATACTATTGCCGTGATAGCTTGGATTCGTCCTCCTGTTTCTACCACACACTCCCGCTAACCGTTGAAACCAAGATATCTACATGCAATGATTATTTCGAGCAGCCCCATAAACCATAATAGACGGCCCCTTTCCCCCCAAAAAATAACACTTTCTCTAGCCAAGCTCGAGAGTATGCCGCAGGAACCAGGAAAGATCAGAATGCCTACTCCTCATCATCCCGGTATCGCAGCGGCTTCTGTCTCTTGCGGGCCGACCGATCCACCACGTCGTCGTCCTCCTCCTCCCCGCCGGAGTGCCCGGCGCGGCTACCCCGCCTGCTCCCCCTGCTCCCCCTGCTCCCCCTGCTCCCGGCCGTCGATGCGGCGTCGTCGATAGGCTGGAACGTATCATGCCTGTACGGCCCCGACGCAGGAGCGAGGCTGCTGCTGATGCTCGCGTCTTCCGCCTCTACCTCGGCGACCTTGCGCTTCTTTCGCGTCCCCCCCGAGCCGGGAGCCTTGCCGTGGGATCCGCTCTGGGGCGTAGACACGGCCACGTTCCTCTCTGGCCTCCCTGGGGTGGACCCGGCAGCCTGCGCGGCCTTCTTTGGGGTAGACCTGTCCGCCTCATTGTTATTGTTGTTGTTGCTGCTGTTGTTATTGTTACTGTTGTTGTTGTTGTTGTTGTTGTTGTTGTTGTTGTTGTTGTTGTTGTTGTTGGAGCTGTTGGCGCTGTTGTTCTGGCCGGCCTGGGCAGGCGTTTTGGGCCCTGGCTTTTGCGCTCCGGGCGGCCGATGCTTGGGCTTGCGGCCGGCGCCGGGCCGGGCACCGCCGCGCTTGGATACTTTCTTGACGGGCTCGGCGGGCGCGGCGGCGGAGCCGGGGTCGGACGCGGAGAAGCTCTGGGTGGGGTTCAGCATGGCTGAGTAGGAGCGTTTGAGCGAGCGGCGGCGGGTGGGCGTGGCAGGGAGAGCGCCCTCGCCGTTCGCCGCGCCGCTCTCGTTGCGCAGTTGCGAGCCCGGACTGACCTCGTCGGCGGCCTCGGCCGGGACGGCCGGCTGTGGCTGCTTCTTCTTGCGGCCGGCCCCGGGCCGTCTACCGCCGCGCTTCTTGCGGCGCTTCGGCCCCGGCTCTCCCCATTCGTCGCCCACGTCGTCGTCGTCCTCGATTACGGGCACTTCGCCGAACCAGGGATCATCGTCATCACTGCGGCCGTCAGGTGCGAAATTGACCCCCTCCCCGTTCGCTTTGGACGTTGTCTTGCGGGCAGTGGCCCGCTGGGCGCCGCCCTTCCGCTTCTGTCCCGCGCTGCTCTTGTTGCTCTCCCCCGCTTTCTCGTTGCTCCTCTCGACGAGCTTCTTGGTGAGGTTGGGGAAGTTGTCGCCATAGTTGAAGAACAGCTCCTCGCCGGCCTTGATGTCTCGGAGCGCCGAGAACTTGATCCGGTACTCGTGGTTGACGTACATGATCCTGGGCATGATGTTGCAGTTCCCAGAAGCGTGATTGATGTAGCGGCTAAGGTTGCCGTACATGGCAGCATCCACCCAGATGCCCTCTTGTTCGAGCAGGGTGAAGAGGTACGAGACCTTGTGCTCTTCGTCAAAGACATTGCCTCGACGGTGCTCGCGCCGCACGCCCTCGTCATGGCTGATGAGCTCGCCGGTGTATTCGATGACGAACTCGTCTTGCGCTATGTCCTCGGCGGCAAAGAGGCCATAGCCGCAGGCCTCGAGCTGGGACTTGCCGAGTAGGACCGCCTTCGAAGCTCCCCGCTGCAAGGCGACGTTCTGACAGCCGGTCGAGTGGAGCTGTTCGTCGTATGCGTTCTCGGGGTCGGCTCTCTCCTTTGCGCCGCAGCCGCGGCAGAGCACGGGATCGCATTCGCGGTTCAGCTGGACACAGATGCACGGCCTCCCTTCCTTCTGCCGCTGGAGACAAGTCTTGCCGGAGGAGTGGCAGGCGCATCCCGTGAACTTGAGCGGGCACTCCTCGGCCGTGCAGAGACAGAAACGCTCGCAGAGCACCGGGTGCGAACCTGCCGAAGCGCAAGGGCACCCGTTCGCCGCGGTACAAGGGCCGTCGTGATGGCACGGGGCGAAGAGTTCGCGCACCGCGTGTTCGTGGGTGATGGTTGCATCCTGCCAGTCGCCGATGAGCTGTTTCTTCTTGCGATCGTACCACGGTACCGCCTTGGGCTTCGGCGGCTCGGAAGGTAGCTCGACGGGAGGCAGAGTCAGGTCCAGCTCCTGGAGCTTGCGGTGGACGTCCCAGCAATAGCGGCCGAGGATAGCGCCGACAAGGCACTGAGCCTTGAGAGACGAGCTGTGCCCGATTGCCGCGAACGTCCACTCTAGCACGCCGATGTCGTTTTCGGACCACGGCTCGACCTCTTGATCAGGGTGACCGGTATTGTAGCTCCGGTAGCACTGGTTCCTGCACGGCTGATGCGTCGGCCTGTTCGCGGCGGCGCCGTTCATCTGGCTGGCCCTCTGGGCCTCGAGCTGCGAAGCCCATTTGCGCCTGAGGGTCGGCGCGAGCCCTCCTATCTCCTCGAGCGAGAAGCACCGTTTCTGGTTATCTCGCTCGATCTCGCCATGCTCGCAGTCGTGGCTGAAGCAGATGAGACAGCCGAGGGTGGAGTAGCTCCCCAGCGATTCCACCGTCTTCTGCATCAGGGCCTCGTCGCGAGGCTTTTGCGAGCTCGGCCCGTCCTTTGCTCTCTTGTTGTCCAGGATGGGCTCGACAGACCTGTCGAGCATCAGAATGTCGCGCAGCGCCACACGCCTCAGGCTCCGCTTGTCGTTGAACACGCGGTCAAAGGCTTCGGTAAAGAGCTTGGCCCCCCTTACCGCGTGCGGCGAGCCAATGTCCTCGCTGTGTGTGTCGAGCAGGTTGGACTTTTGCTGCGGCGTGATGGCGTCTTCGTTCTGCGGCTGGTTCGCCATGTAACGGATCAGCGTGGACTTTGTGCAGCCGTCGATGGCCAGCTTGCGGAGCCATGGCTCCAGGTAGGGGGCGAGGGTGGCCGCGTATTCGTTCTGCGCCCTCTTTGCCAGTTTTTGGGCCCGGTTCTGGATCTGGAAACCGGACTTGGTGTCCAGATTCTCTAGATCCCTGAGCCAGTTGCTGTACTTGATCTCCTCCTCCGAGTTGGGATCGACGTCGCGAAGATGGGGGACAAAGTTTAACATTGAGTTCGGCGCAAGAATGTTTTTGCGAATCTCTACGTGGTGAAACCTGTACGGTGGGACGGGCTCTCGATCCGGCTTGATGCAGACGACAGGGCACAAGACGCGGCGCCCGCTGCTCTTTGTCTTGCCGTGCTCTCCGCTGTGTTGCTGCGAGAGGGTTAGCGACCTTGACGATCCGAGCCTTCACCGCCCGAGCCGCAACTCGCCTTGAACTTTACTGCCATGGTCTCTACCCCCCGAGGCGCGGAGGCGCTGTTGTCAAGCGCGATCGAACGCATGTCCGCAAAGTCGTCGAAGTCACTGAGATGCCTGGGCCGGCGCGCCTTTTTCTCGGCCTCCTCGAGGACGAACTCGACGAGCCGGGCATGGCCTTGAGCGACTTGCTCGGAGAGTTCGGCAAGGGCGCTCGCTATCTTGTCGACTGTCCATCCCGTCTCCTTTGGCGTCTGAGTGCCAGGTGTTTGGTGGCCCTTGGAGGGCTGGTTCGGCCGTTGCGGGGTAGGCGGCTGTTGTTGGGCGGTGGACTGGACGCTAGGGGGAGGAGACTGCGAGTCTCGAGTCTGGTCTCGCGCGGAAAGGCGCGCGTCTCGTGGCGGAGCGCTATCGTTCGCTTGTGCTTGTCTCCCCGCAGGCGACGCATTGGGAGTCCGTTTCTGCGATACAGCGGACTGCGGGCTTTGTGCTCTGCCCGGCTTCGCAGCCGACGGGGAATTACGCCGTTGTGTGTTCGAAGCCGAGATGGATGACCGTCGTGCGGGAATGGAGTCGCCGTTCGTAGAATCGACCGAGACAGTATGGGCCGCTGCGACAACGACCTCATCTGCAGCAGAAGTGTCGCTGGACGATGTGTCCATGGTCAAATCGACCACAACGCCCACGGCCGGGGACATGGTCCTTTTGGCATATCCAGTTACTCTCTGTTCTTTCTCATCTGCACCAAACAATACGATCCCTCTTTGCTTTAGGGGTTATCGTCAACGTTTCCAACCAATTATTTTTTTCCCCTCCCCTTTCCTCGGTCCTTCCTTGATATCAAGGGTTCGAATCAACGGAGGAAGCCTCTATCGACGGAGGTAGCGTTGGGAACTGGAAGGTAACTTATGCCTCGGCGGCACTGTTTCCGCTCATGGCTCCGAATTGGGCGTTGAGGCAATCCTCCCAAGTCTGCGGTCCGTGGTCGGTGGTCGGTGGTCGGTGGTCGGTGGTCGGTGGTCGGTGGTCGGTGGTTGGCGGACGGCGGTTGTGGTCAGGAAGGAGCTGGGGTAGCGCCGTGGTTTGCGGATGCACAAGAGATCGCCGTGATCCTCAATCGCAACCGAGACGCGGTGCTGCAGGGACGCGATTTCTTGGCTCGATGAGGTGAGCTGCTTTGAGAATGCCCGTGCACGACCTTCGCTGAGGCTGTTGATTCGCTCAGATTTTAGTGTACTTCCCCCTGCAAGTACTCCGTAACTTACTTTGTTTGTAGCCCTAGTGGATTACTCCGTATATAGACACGGACCGATATAATCCGTACACTATTTGAATGACGCAGCAATGGTTAGTTATGCGTGGAGATGGTACACACTTGTTTGACAATCATCATCTGCCGAAATCGTTAAAAACTTATACCACAGTATCCATTGATCATGGGAGCTGATCTAGAACGGCTGCGTGCGGTGTGTGACAATCCATATTTTGTCACACAACAAAACCAAAACATCTACCTAAGAATTCTGGCCAAGGAAAACGAAACTTGACTTTCGTACCGATAGCGAAGCGAAGCGTGCACTAGAAGAATCAAACATGTAGCCATTCCCTTCAAACTTCATCGGTGCTCGATGTTTAGAGACCACATCCATGTCACCGACCTCTCCAGGCTGCTACAAACCCACTCGTACACGTGTTGGGCTCCGTTTCTGCGAGATGCCCCACTGGGACAGCCCACCTGGGACAGAGATCTGGTTGCACGGCGACGTCATTCCACTGGCTTGTCGCATTAAAGAAGACCAGCTACCGCCCAATCCATCCGCTCGGCAATGAGGTTAGGTTTGTCCTGTCGCAGCCGTGACGCCCACTCTCGCCTTTCGTCTCGAGAACCTTTCTGACGGCCGTTGAGCTTTTTCGGAACCGCACACCGCTACCTACTTTCCGTAGTCTCTTCTTACGCGTGCAATTGAACCGACACATCTCCAACGCCACCTTTTTTTTGCCCTCGATAGTAACAATAACAACAACAACACACCGGGACCAAGCCAACAAACAGCAACTGAGACACTCCGATATAGCTCCAGGCTCAACACTTGCGCGATCGCCATGCATCGCACATATTCCATGCGCGCCACGAGGGCGCCAACCGCTTCCCAAATCCAGGTAGAGATATACTCTTCCCCATGCGACTGTCGATCCCGAGCTCGCTGACTCGATCGCCGCCTGGCAGAATCCGCCGCCGCCGCCATCGAGCACCAAGTCTGGCCGGCTTTTTGGCAAGGGAGGATTGGGTGAGTGCGGCCGCGCAAGGCTCTTGTCCCGAAATCTGAGACGTTGCTGGGCGGGTCACTCATGGTTGGGCGTTAACAGGAGGTTTAGGACATGCCCTCCGCCGGAACACCGCCGGCGCCTTCGGGCCTGAACTCGCAAAGAAGCTGTCGCAACTGGTCAAGATGGAGAAGAACGTGATGCGGAGTCTGGAATTGGTGGCCAAGGAGAGGATGGAGGTTGCCGTACGCACCATCCCCAAACTTGCACTGTTTTGCTGCCGACCCGCTGACCGAGACATGCATGCTACAGCAACAACTGTCGCTCTGGGGCGAGGCTTGCGACGAAGATGTGTCGGACGTCACCGACAAGATCGGAGTGCTGCTCTACGAAATCGGCGAGCTGGAGGACCAATACGTCGATCGGTACGACCAGTACCGCGTTACCATGAAGAGCATCAGGAACATCGAGGCGTCAGTGCAGCCTAGCAGAGACAGTGAGTGGCCGCACCCCTTAGAGCTTGGTCGGCTGGGGGCCCGGGTTCGGGGGTGCTAACAGGCGGCCAGGGAAACAAAAGATCACGGACCAGATCGCGCAGCTGAAGTACAAGGAGCCCAACTCGCCCAAGATCGTCGTGCTCGAACAAGAGCTGGTCCGCGCCGAGGCCGAGTCTCTGGTCGCCGAAGCGCAACTATCCAACATCACGCGGGAGAAGGTCAAGGCGGCATACGCATACCAGTTCGACGCCCTGCGCGAGCACTGCGAGAAGGTGGCCATCATTGCCGCGTACGGCAAGCACCTCCTGGAACTCATCGACGACACCCCCGTCACCCCCGGCGAGACCCGGCCGGCGTACGACGGCTACGAGGCCAGCAAGGCCATCATCCAGGACTGCGAGGACGCGCTCACCAACTGGGTCGCGCAGAACGCCGCCGTGGCCCCGAAGCTCTCGACGAGGGCGCGCGCGCTGTCGCAGCGCCGCCGCAACAACATCAGGGCCCGCGCCGAAGGGCACCTGCCGGCCCACGGACACGACCTCTCGGCGCAGGATGCCCCGCTCAACGACCGGGACTCGTGGGCGGCGCCCGCCGGCCAGCACGAGTACGCCGAGGATGAGGCGGCCGGGGCCGAAGAGGATGACCTCGACGCCCCCAGCCACTCGGCTGTCGACACGGAAGCCGACCTGAACGGGGAGCGACGCGGCCGGAATCATGAGCCGGTTGCGGCTTAATTGTGATAAAAAAATAAAAAAAAAATACTCCGCCGCTTATTGGTTCGCCCTTCCCGCTTATCCTCTTTTTTTTTTTTTTTTTTTTTTTCCTTTGCTTTCTATTTTCTTTTCTTTGGGAGGGACCTCTGTCGTATCGAAGTCTTTCAACGTCGTGGGAACACAACTGGTGAATGACAGGCGTGGTTGGAGAAGAAATCAAGGATGAGCACTCTCTTTTTCTCAAGGGAAAAACGGTTGGATTCATCGCAGAAACGGGCTCTTCTCCTCATGAGCACCGCTGATGCGTAATTGGTAATGACGGAACGTGGGAAGGGATGGATTGATGATCTACGCACATGTGTATGTATGAACGTCCTCTCAGGTATCGGTATTGGCATGCACCTATGTATATCGCGATCCACGGTGCCCCCTTCTTTTCTTGCCTCCTCGTGGCATATATCTGGCTTTATGGTCCCGTGTCAATGGAATTTATCTTGTTGGAAGCGCCTGTCTTCCCACACCGTTTCCCTGGTGGTATCTCACACCTGTCTCCTTTGTGAACCCCCTTTGAAAAACCAAACCCAAGCCCGGTTTCACCCCCACCACCCGCAAAAGAAGAAAACATGCAACATCGGAACCTACTCCGTAGAACCCCCCATTCCGATGGAAAACCACTCCCTCCCCATCCATCTCCAGCGATCGACAACAGCGAAATCACAACACGCCCGCCGCACCACCCTGGACCTCGCCCTCGCCTGGTGACGATGACGACAACATCCCCCGTCCGAACTGCTGCTCGCCGATCCCCAGGACCTTGACCTTGCGCACGGGCATCTGGCTGACAAACTCCTCAGCCTCGATCCGCGTGATGTACTTGCCGGGAATCACCACCAAGCCCAGGTACCGCGACGTCATGTCCAGCTTCACCTTGGCCTTGTTGTCCTTCCCCTGGCCGCCGCCGCCTTCGTCACCCGAGCCCGCCGCCGATGCCGCCGCGGACGCCGCGGCATCCGAGACCTGCCGGGCTGACGGGTGGCGGTATTCGTAGGTGTGCTGGAGGATGATGTTGCTCTCCTGAGCGGGGCGGGGGGCGGTCTCTGAGTCAGTAGAGGCCTTCTGATGAATGACGTGAATGTGTAGATCGGGCGGGGTTGGGGGGCTCACAGGGTCAGTGCATTTGAAGGTGCCCCAGAACAGGCGGGAATCGGTCGTGGTGACGCGGAAGTTCTTGTTCAGGAGCGAGCGGAGGAAGCTCGCGGCTTCTTCTTTTTGTTGCTCCGAGAACCGCGACGGTGATGGAGGGGAGTCGGAGGTGCTCATTTTGAGGGATGGTCCGATGAGGAGAGATGATCAGGTTTATGCTTTGTACCAGTATTGAACCCTCATCAACTTGATCAGCGTATGGAAAAATGCAATCCACTTTCCATGGTATCGCGCACTTCAAGTCAGTCACTCTCCCGGTAGTGGCTTGAATCCTGTGTTAATTAGGCAAGAGATACGTACAGTACGGAGTACTTGGCTGCTCGAAAGATGGATGCACAGTATTCATACACAGTGCTTCATCAAGCATACTTGTTGGTGGGTAACCAAGCACGGATACAGATTAGTTAGTGCTGGGCTTGGAGGCAATAACTAACTAGAAGCCAATCGATAGGCGCAAAGATAACGGACCGGGCCAGGCAGCCGAGCATGGTCCAAGTAACATGCAAGTATTCCATACTACGTCGAGTCATCGAGCAGGTCGAAGGTGAACCAACTTCATCCCTCACTGAATCGTTGAATTTTCCCAGGTTCCTGGTTTCGGGTATGAGAAACCGCTCTTAGAAGAGTTATCATGATTTTCTTCGAAAATACCTCCTAAACAAGCCGGAAGTTCTCGGTTCAAATGAAGGGCTCTGCTCCTTCCGCAAACCCGTTCCAGGGCACTCGACTGCCTGATCCTGCCGTGTGAATGAGGCCATTTTGACTTAAATTCTTGGAAGGATCTCCTAGACCCTTTCCGCTGAAACTCCGCCATGGGAGTTCAAGGCCTCTGGACCATTGTACAGCCCTGCGCTCGTCCGACCAATCTCTCAACGCTCAATCGGAAGCGTCTCGCCGTCGATGCCTCCATCTGGATATACCAGTTCCTCAAAGCCGTCCGTGACAAGGAGGGCAATGCTCTGCGCAACAGCCATGTTGTCGGCTTCTTTCGCCGCATCTGCAAACTCTTATGGCACGGAGTCAAGCCCGTGTTTGTCTTCGACGGCGGCGCTCCCGCTTTGAAGCGGGCCACGCTGCAGGCCCGAAGAAGAAGGCGAGAAGGCCGCCGTGAAGATGCCGCTCGAACGGCCGGGAAGCTGCTGGCTGTGCAGATGCAGCGCATGGCCGAGGAGGAGGAAGAGAAGCGCAGGAAGCGTGCGGCGGCGGCGGCGGCGGCGGCAGGGGAGGTTGAGGACGAGCACGAGGCACTCCCCAGCATGGACCAGATCGTGTACGCCGACGAGCTGGGCATGTCAAAGCAGGAGAGAAAAGAGAACCGGCGCTTTCACAAACAGGATGCATATCATCTTCCCGAGCTGGAAAATGGCATCGAGGGCATGGGGAAGCCAAATGATCCTCGAATCATGAGCATCGAGGAGCTGGAGGAGTATGCAAGGCAGTTCAACGACGGCGAAGACATCAACCTGTACGACTTCAGCAAGATTGACTTCGACGGCGAGTTTTTCAAGAGCCTCCCACCCGCTGATCGCTACAACATCTTGAACGCTGCCAGGATCCGGAGCCGTCTCAGGATGGGCCTGAGTAAGGAGCAGCTTGACAGCATGTTTCCTGACCGCATGGCCTTCTCCAAGTTTCAGATCGAGCGGGTCAAGGAAAGAAACCACCTCACCCAGCGCCTCATGCACGAGATGGGCATGGCTGGGACCGACTTGACCATAGGCGTGAACCGCGTCGCCAGTGATAGAAACCGCGAGTACATCCTTGTCAAGAATGAAGGCGCCGAAGGAGGTTGGGCCTTGGGTGTCGTGAGCAAAGAGAAGGACAGGGGTCAGATCCACAAACCCATCGATGTCGACGCGCTCGACTTCCAGTACCAGGGGCAAAGACAAGACGACGAGGATGAGTTGGAAGATGAGGAGTTTGAGGATGTCCCGATCGAAGGCTTGAACAGGCTCCCCAAACCCAAAGCACGCGATACAGACGAGTCACTCTTCGTTGACGAAGGTGCAGCCAGCCTATTCGAGGATGGCAGGGTTCTCCAAGAAGATGAGGACGAAGACCTCAACCGAGCAATCGCCTTATCGCTTCAGAACCAGCATGGAGTTGGCGCGCAGAAGGAGGCGGAAGTAGACGAGGAGGCTTCCGAAGTCGCACAAGCGCCGCAGTGGGAACAAAAAGCCGTCGAGCCGCCGAAGCCCATTGTTAGCACCAGCGGACGGATGGTAGCCCATATTGTGAACAACCGAGCGAATGCCGCCGTCCCTAGGCGCCGAGATAGCGAGAGCAGCGACAGCGACATGGATCTGCAGTCGGCCATAGCAGCTGCACGGAAGAAGCAGTCAAGAGTGCAACCAGCCAAAGCACCAGAACCGGCACCTTTCAAACCAAACTTGAAAAATCCCTTCGACGGACCTCTTCCCTTTGAGAAACTTGATTGGCGAAGCACGTTTGGTGGGAGTCATGCGACTCCTGGAGCAGAGAAACCTACGTTGCACCAAACTTCCGGGGAAGCTGAAACTGGAGAGCTTGAGGCGGAATCTGATGAGGAAGCTGGAGGAGGCTTTGAGAGGGAGGGCCCGGAAGAGGAGGTAGCGGCTGACAAGAGCGACAAGCCACGCCCGTTGCCTCCATGGTTGACAGACAACACCGACATTCGAGAATCCATTCGGAAGCAACAGGAGTTGGAGAGGCAGATGAATGAGGAGGATGAGGACATGGCCGCTGTCCGATTTGGCCAAGATGATGTTATCGAAATCGAATCCTCGAGTGAGGATGGAAGCGATCTCGAGATTCTGGATGCACCACCACCAGCGAACAAGGATTCCATCACCGAGATGCCTGGAGCTAGCTTGCCTTCAATAGGCGATGACGCCGCAAAGCGGGATGTATCCGCTCCTGAATCTGAGACTGCCGGCTCGGCTACCGCCATAGACACGACTGGCCGGGGATCCGCAAACGCGGAACAGTTTCCAGTGGCGCAGGATAATGCGACGGAACCAGCCGCCGACGAGTCCGAGGATGAAGACATGGAGTTTGAGGATGTGGTTGTACCCGCCACATCAGTACAAGCTGCCGAAAGACCCTCTGAAGATGCTCAAATGTCCGAAGAGGCTCGCGTCGAGGCAGAACTGTTTGGTGACGGTACACCCCCGCCAGCGCAACAAGTGAGGACCGAGGGGTTAGCACCGACTCACGAGGACTCGGCCATGGACCCGGATGCCCCTGGTCCGGAGGAGTTTGACGACTTCAGTGATCCGGAAGAGGAAGAACTTCTGGCCCAATTGGCCGAGGAGGCCGAGGAACACGCCAGGTTCGCCAGCCAGCTCAACAAGAAGTCTCAGTGGGAGAATCAAGAAGCCTACGAGAGAGAACTTCGAGCCCTCCGGACGCAGCAAAAGAAAGACAGGCGTGACGCGGACGAAGTTACCCAGGTGATGGTGACAGAATGTCAGGCTCTTCTTACCCTTTTCGGCATCCCGTACATCACCGCTCCCATGGAAGCCGAAGCGCAGTGCGCCGAGCTCGTCCGCCTTGGCCTGGTCGACGGCATCGTGACTGACGACTCGGACACCTTCCTCTTCGGGGGCACGCGCGTCTACAAGAACATGTTCAACAGCAACAAGTACGTGGAATGCTACCTGGCCAAGGACCTCGAGACCGAGCTCTCCCTGTCCCGCGAGCAGCTCATCGCTCTCGCCCAGCTACTGGGCTCGGACTACACCGAGGGCCTCCCCGGAGTCGGCCCGGTCACGGCGCTCGAGATCCTCTCCGAGTTCCCCGGCAGGGACGGCCTCGCCGAGTTCAGGGACTGGTGGCAGGACGTGCAGAACCACGGCCGGCCCAAGGAGGCGGACGCGGACTCGCCGTTCCGCCGCAAGTTCCGCAAGGCCCACGCTACCAAGCTCTTCCTCCCGGTCGGGTTCCCCAACCCGGCCGTCTTCGACGCCTACCTCCACCCGGAGGTCGACAGCAACACGGAGCCGTTTCAGTGGGGCGTCCCGGACCTCGACGGCCTCCGCCGGTTCTTGATGGAGACCATCGGCTGGAGCCAGGAGCGCACGGACGAGGTGCTCGTGCCCGTCATTCGGGACATGAACAAGCGGGACGTGGAGGGGACGCAGAGCAATATCACGAGGTTCTTCAGCGGGAGTGTCGGGGCCGGCGCCAGGGAGGCGTTTGCGCCGAGGCAGAAGGGGCCTGGAGGGAGTAGGAGGATGGTGAATGCTGTGAGTCGGCTGAGAGCGAAGACAGGAGGCGGTCGAACTGGCAGTGGTGGAGAGGGTGGGCTGGGGGAGGCTGTAGAGATGCCCGTGGCGCCACCGCCGGCGCCGAAGGGAGGGAGAAAGCGGAAGGCCAAGGCGGTCGTCGCTGCCGAGGACGATGGTGATTTTGAGGACGGTGATTACTTCAATGAGGAAGAAGCGGGGAAAGACGACGACGACTACGACGATGACGACGACGAAGGTGCAAGCTCGAAAGGGAAGGGTAAGAGGACAAAGAGTGCAGCAGGAAAGGGGAGAGGCAAGAAATCGAGGGCAGAAGCTTGAAGCATGGAGCAGTTCGGTGTACAGCTAGCTTGTCAGCAAGAAGGATACACCCGCCAACAATCACAATGCACAAGGACTGTCAACGTCTTAGTTCGGGATCTCGTTTCCGGTCAGCAGTTGGCTCCTCTCCGGGGAGCCTGCGGGGGTGCGGTAACGAGAGGCCTGTAACTCGCTCGCCCTTTCGTTTTAGAAGTCACCGCGACGGGCTCATATGATCAAGCTCTACATACTTCTTGAGATGAGATGCGCTGTTGTGGGGCCTTCGTTCGCGGACAGGTCTCTTGACTAGCTGAACGGCTTGACGGATACAACGCCACAAGGGTCATTCTGCCTCGAAGCCTCGCAAAGGGGTAGGTTCCTGAGTGAGTGAGTGTGTGAGTGTGTGTGTTGTGTGTTGTGTGTTGCCGGAACCTCGTTCCGACACGTGTGGACGCAATACAGAACAACAACATCCTTGGTTCCGTGTGAGAAATGTCAACATCACTGGCTCTCGTTTTTCGAATTATTCTTGTCGAAGTCGCACCACAGTGTTTTATTTCCGCTTCTATCGACTTACCGTTCCCTTAATACCGTCGCTATGTGGAGCACTAGGGTCAGAAGAATAACAGCAAATAATACCTGGTACAACACTTGCGCCACAGAGCACCAGCTCTCGGAAACGTGATTGCTAAGGAGGGGGAGGGGGGTTAGAAACTTGGCAAAAGAACTGGGCTCACCTTTACCTGACCGGCTGGCACAATTCATTCTCCCTTCCTATGCCGCCATCCCTCCGGTATTTGGTTGTCCAATACCTTGGAATGAAGGGGGAGGCAGGGGCGTTCGGAAGCGGAAGAAAGAGCAAGAAAGTATGAAACTATAAAGTGATGAGGAGCTAGAAAAGAGGTGAGGGAAAAAACTTACCAGTCGGGACAGGCGTTCTCGGATGTTGGCGGTGGCAGCCAGACGGGCGTGGCGGGGGGAGGGTCGGCGAGGCGGCAGGGGTACCAGGCGCGGACGGGGTGGCCGCCGGCGTCGCGGGGCCGGAGCCTGGTGGTCTCGAGGAGGGCGGCCTCGGCGAAGAGGCCGATGTCGAGGAGGAGGGAGACCGCATCGTAGCGGTGGTGGTGGTGGTGGTGGCCACCCTTGCCCTCCTCCGAGACCTTGCCCTTGGGGCTGCGGGCGGCGGCGGCCTCGGCGGCGGCGAGGCGGCCGAGGACGGCCCAGAAGCGGTCGGCGGGGGCGTCGCGGGCGAAGCGGAAGACGCCGAGGCAGACGGCGGACCAGGCGGCCACCCAGGCGGGCGACAGCGACCCGGCCGACTCGCGGAACTCGACGGTCCGGCCGGTCACGGCGGGGAAGGTGCCGAGGTACTGGGAAAAGTTGTAGTTGAGGCGCGACCCGAACGGGGTGCGGTCCGGCGGCGTCAGCAGGCCGGCCACCTCGGCGTGGTTGCGGCATCGCAGGATGTGCGAGACGCCGCTGTAGACCCGCAGCACCCGCAGCCTCTCGGGCGCCGGGTTGATCTCGCTGCTGAAGCCGAGCGTCAGCGTCCGGAACCGCGCCTCGGCCTCCTTGTCGACCACGTTGGGGCGGAGGGCGGGGAAGAAGAAGCGGCCGTGGTACAGGCGGGGGAAGACGGCCGAGGGGAGCGCATGCTCCGGGAGGGGGTCCACGCCCGCGGGGGGCCCCTCCTCCTCCTCCTCCTCCTCCTCCTCCTCCTCCTCCTCCTCCGGGACGTCGCCGTCGCCGTCGTCGTCCAGCCGCCGCTCGTAGTGCTGCACGTAGCCGTTGGCGTCCTCGAACGGGTCCAGACGCAGGCCGTGCGCCAGTCGCGAGCAGAGGCGGAGGGGCGGCGCGTAGCGGCTGAGGCCGCGCTCGGGGGGGTGCGCGTGGCAGAGGAAGCCGTCGGCGGCCCAGAGCAGCGCGGCGGCGCGTTTGAACACGCCCAGGTCGTGCTTGGTACCCCGGAACGGTATCGCCTCCTCCACCGATTCAAACCCCGGCTCGTCGACAATGTGGTCTCCTCTTTCGTTGTCGTCGCTGTCGTCGCCGTCTGAACCCTCCGAGGCCCCCCCTCCCCCATCTACGCCCGGCGGCTTCCGGAGCCCCGCGCCGACATGGCAGTGGAGCCCCGACGAGACGTTGACGCGCAGGCGAAACCGCTTGACGAGCTCCTGGACGACGAGGTAGACGTGCCTGTGGCTCTCCGGCCTGTCCCAGAGGGCCGGGGTGGACAGTTCGAAGTTCATGTAGTCGTATCCGCGGATCTGGATCCCGTGGTCGCTGACAGAAGGGTCGTCGCCGATGACCCACCCGGAGTACTCCCTGTGATGGTCGTCGCCCACGACGTACATGTCAAGGTAGGACGGGTCCGTGCCGTCCGGCATCGGTTCGCCCTGGATCCTGGCCCCGGGAACGCTCAGGATGGCTTGCCTGATCAGACTGGTTGCCCACCCCCTGGGGGTGTCGTCGTGGCCAGCGCCAGGTAGCGGGTAGAAGTCGCTGTAGCTCCATCTCACATTATCGGGAAGACTGAGCGCTGGAGGGAGGCGAGCTTCCTCTTCCTCGTCCACCACGATCGCGTCTGGACCCTGGACGGCGTCGGCCCAGGGGGTTTTGAAGTAAAAGAGGAACTCAAACTCGAGGCCGAACGACAGCTCGCCCTCGTTGGACGCTGCTTGACCAGACATATCGTTTTTGTTGTTGTCGTTGTCGTTGTCGTCGTCGTCGATGTCGTCGTATCTGCACAGGCGGGTACCGAGACGGGATTGATATTATGCCAGTCCTGAGTGCTCTCTCGAATTGGGGCGCTTCGACTATGTTGTCTAGGACACTCGGCAAGAGCTCGATGTCTCCTATATATCCTCTCAATCGACATGGCGAGTTCCGGGCCCTCGATGAGGAGCAGTTGGTTTCCCACCTGGACAATCGGATTGGTCCCGTTTCCGTGTTGTCGATCCTTGAACAAAGACAGGACCAGGTTGAAACAGGACTGAGAAGACAACCACAGGGCCATTGTTTCAACGCTCTCTGTCTTTATTTGGGAAAAAAAAAAAAAAAAGAAATAAGCATGCGTGCCCAATTAGATGAAACTGTGCTCTGCTGCTCTGAACTCCCTTCTATAACCTGGCACCGAAACGTCAAATACTCGGTTGTCCTCAAATCATCTCTCCTGTTCCTCTCCTTTGGACTCGGCCACAGCGACAGTATGAACGTTTGCTGAGTGGGTATTATGCATGAAAAAATATGCATGAAAAAAAAAAAAACCTGACCGAACCTCAAACCGCAATTGCCCGCCAACCTTTGATGCATCGATTGATAAACCAGCCGCTGCCCCCATAGCCGGCTCTGTAGCCCTGTCTTCTAATTAGGTTGTACAAGTATTCCGCTCGCATAGGAGAACTGGTTGCATATGTGCGTCTCGAGAGAGATCCTTGCTCGCGGCCCGAGCAGCGATATGTCCGGTTATTCTTAATTAAAAAAAAAAAAAAAAAAAAAAAAAAAAAAAAAACATGCCGTCATGACAGATCGAGATACGAAACCTCGTTCAGATTCCCGACCGGAGAGATGATTTCGGCCTCCTCCTTATCCGACTCGACTTCCTCCTTATCCGGACCGGGCACTGGCGGCGGGGTGGGCGTTTGGCCGAGCGCCAGCGCGTGCGGACAGGTGCCCTCGCCGACGGCGGCGCGATGGCTGTGGAAGGTGCACTGGCGGAAACCAAACAGCCTCTCGCCGCTGCGCAGGCCGTTGGCGGGCAGGCGCAGCTGCGGGTTCTTGATGCGCACGTCGGCCCTGCTCTGGGCCATCTTCTGCAGGTGCATGTGGTAGTCGGCCTTGAGCTCCGGGTAGGCGACGAAGAGCTTGTCGGCGTCGTGGCGGGCTTGGGGCTTGTCGACGCTGTGTAGCGACCAGGCGAGCATGGCGACGGCCCACTTGCGCAGGCGCACGGCGTGCTGGGCGTCGCACTCGCCGTAGAGGAAGGCGAGGAAGTGCGGTGACATGTCCCAGTCGAAGCGCAGGTACATGTCCTGGATGGCGTCCATGGCGGCGTCCTGGAGGGCGGGGAGGTCGATGATGGCGGCGAAGAGGTGGAGGCGGACGAGGTTGGTGCGCAGGCTGCGCAGCTTGTCCTGGCAGGTGCCCTGGGTGGCGCCGTCGATGAAGGTCGGGAATCGGCGCCGCTGGTAGAGCCAGAGCACAAAGATCTCGAACATGTCGGGGGCTTCGTTGGGGAGCCAGAGGACGGAATCCTCTTCTTCCTCGCCATCCTCCTTCCGCTGCCGAGACGGAGAGGGGATTGCGTCGATATGGCCCTTGAAGAAGGCGCAGCTGTCACTGAGCAGCTTTCTGTGAATCGTGAACTCGCGCTGTTCTTCTCCCACCAGCACCGTCACAACATCGGCTCCCTCAAGGCTGGCAAGCAACGAGGTTAGTTGACCCGAACCCGACCGAACCGAGCAAACACTTCGCTCAGCGAACACTTACGAGCCGACCACACTCTTGCTTGTGCTCCACCTCATTTTTGTCTGCTCCTCAAAAGTTCAACCTCGAACCGGACCGCCGCCGTGCGCCGTTTCCCGGATTGTCGTCCCAACCAGCAGGTGAGTAGTGTTGGTTGATGACGCGCTGCGCTGTTCGTCCGAAGCGAAAAATTGGGCGAGAGCAGGCGAAGGGGAGCTGTCGTCCGAAGTATGTTAAGGCGTGCGGTGTATGGATGTATGTACCACTGAACAGCGTTAATGCATAGCTACTTGTATGTACGCAGGTAGTACACGAGACGACGTGTTCCACTTGTTCGCCCTGGCGCCGCTTGCGAGCTGTGTTTGGTTTCAAACTCCTCCGGCCCCCTCCCCCCCCTTCTTCTCCCAAGTATTCCCAGATCTGACGCTTCATCCAGCAAGCCGGGCCTGAGAGGGTCGCACCGGGCGTCGCGTTGGGTTTGGTGGTTCTCGCCCCTTCGAGTTTCGTTTCGAAACCCCGACCCCTAGAGGCAACATCTTGGCGCGGGAAGGCGCCCGTTTTGGGTCTTGGGGGTTGCCGTTTCGAGACGATGAGACAGTGCAGAGGATCTTCCCCCCTTCCCCATCCACTCGTACCGCCATCGCATGGCGTTTCATCGAGTGGCCATCGCGTGGCCCGTCATGAGCACGCCGTTCATCTTCAGGCTTGCTCAAAACAGAAGTGCTCGCCATGATGTACGGAATATGCTGTAGTGTAATCCGTAGGCGAAGCTCAATGATTGCCAAGGTGGAGACTGGGGCGCTGGGTGCTGGGTGGTTGACAGTTTCGGCAAAGCGGAACTCGGCTAGCAGTAGTTATTGTCGGTCATTGCCCGAAAATTCCCCGCAATGACATGCACTCGCATCTGAAACTTTCAGACAAGTGGAAAGTTCTTTTTGCCTTGTTTCCACCTCCTTCCACACCACACTACACTCTTTGGGGGGAAAAAACGGTACATCGAACCGACGAACCCACACCCGCCACAGGACTAAAGTACGTCCGCACAAGATGGTAATCTTGATGATTTATCAACCATTTCGCGCCAAATGCGATCGATCTAATGTGGCAAACAAACCATCTTGCATCGAAGCCACGTTTTTCCCCGAGAGGGGCACATTACGGCCATATGCCAGGGACAACCCCGGGATGACGTACTGTACACAGATGTGCACTAACTAATCGGTATTGAACATGAGGTTCACCCCCCCCATCGCGTCGCCAGAGCATGCAGCCGCGGCTCTGCCCTCGTCGTGAGGTTCTCTCTCGGCTGCATGATTGGGGCCACTCTTTTCGGACGATGCCGAGCGAGTCAGCAGAAAGCTCCATCGCAACGACATATAATTACTCAGCAGGTGCTCCACGCCCCTCGACCAGAATGGCGCCATTCAGGAACTCGACGGCCAAACCCCGATGGAGACGCCTTACCGCCAGCACTACTTGACGAACTCGGTAACTACGGAGTCCTACGGAGTACTGAGTACTATTGCAATATCCGCTACAAAGCAGCGGATCTTCTTTTTCCCATTCGATCAATAAGCACAGTGATCGATTCTCCACCAATGTAGAAACATCCGGATCTGATTTATCAGCTAAGAAATTATCAAAACCCAGAATTATCAAAGCAGGATGAGGAAGCAGATCGTCACTGAAGTTTCAAGAAGGCACTACTAGCTCTCCCCGCCGTGCCTAACCCGGAGAAGTCTCGGGAGGCCAAGCATCATATATATATCCCCCAGAAATGCAATCCTTGTTTTGACCTGTCGCCTGCTCAGACCAGATTCGTCGTTCACCTCGCGCTTCATTGGCCACCCTCGACTTCTTGGTCTTGTGTGTGTGTAGGAGTTCCGAAGTATACCTTGATAGAGAGGCTTCCCCCTCCCACAATCTCTACCCCCTCCCTTTGCATCCGGAACACTCTGTCTGTTGCTCAATTCGCCCACAATCACTTCCCTCGTTCGTCGACGACAACACCCCGAAACGTCTGCAGTCAAGATGACGCTCAAGAAGCTCACGGCCAGCACTCCCGCCCCGGGCGTGCCCTATTACACGCCGGCGCAGACCCCGCCCGCCGGCACTGCCCTGGACACGGGCGCCCAGGTGCCGACGCTCTTCACCCCGCTCAAGCTCCGGGACCTCACGCTGCAGAACCGGTTCGCCGTGAGCCCCATGTGCACGTACTCGGCCGACGACGGCCACCTGACCGACTGGCACCTCGTCCACCTCGGCGCCTTTGCCCTGCGCGGCGCCGCCCTGACCATCGTCGAGGCCACCGCCGTGACCCCGAACGGCCGGATCTCGCCCGAGGATTCCGGGCTGTGGCAGGACAGCCAGATCGCCCCGCTGAGGCGCATCGCCGACTTTGTCCACTCGCAGGGCCAGAAGATCGCCGTCCAGCTGGCCCACGCCGGCCGCAAGGCCAGCACCCTCGGCCCCTGGCACGTCGGCCCCGGCCGCCACGAGGTCGCCACCCCCGACGTCGGCGGCTGGCCCGACAACCTCTGGGCCCCGAGCGCCATCCCCTGGGACGAGGGCTACCCGACCCCCAAGGAGATAACCGTCGCCGAGATCGAGAGCCTCGTCCGGGCCTTCGCCGACGCCGCCAGGCGCGCCGTCCAGGCGGGCGTCGATGCCATTGAGATCCACGCCGCCCACGGCTATCTCATCTCCGAGTTCCTCTCGCCCATCAGCAACGTACGTTTCTTCCCCCCCTCCTCCCTCCCTCCCCCTCCTTTTTTTTTTTTACCTTTTATTGAGGCCGTAATCGGTAAGAATCGGGATTTACTAACAAACCGGGCTCAACAGCAACGCACCGACGAATACGGCGGCTCCTTCGAGAACCGCGTGCGCATCCTCCTGGACGTGGTGCGCGCCGTGCGGGCCGTGATCCCCGAGGGGATGCCGCTGCTGGTGCGCATCTCGGCGACCGAGTGGATGGAGTACACGGGCGGGCCGTCGTGGGACCTGGCGCAGAGCAAGCGGCTGGCCCCGCTGCTGGCCGACCTGGGGGTCGACCTGCTCGACGTCAGCTCGGGCGGCAACAACCCGCGGCAGAAGATCGAGCTGCACCCGTACTTCCAGATCGACATGGCGGCCGAGATCCGCGCCGAGCTGCGCCGCGCCGGCAAGAAGTCCATGGCCATCGGCGCCGTCGGCCTCGTCACCAACGCCGAGATGGCCCGCAGCGTCGTGCAGGAGGACGGCTCCCTCGCCGGCCGCCAGGACGGCACCGTCGAGGTCGACGGCGAGCACGGCACCAAGACCAAGGCCGACCTCGTCCTCGTCGCCCGCCAGTTCCTCAGGGAGCCCGAGTTCGTCCTCAAGACGGCCGCGCTCCTGGGCGTCAACGTGCAGGGGCCGGTGCAGTACCACCGCGCCCCGCTGAAGAAGGAGCACCTGTAAAGAGAGAGACATTGGAGGGTGTGAGTGTGTGGGCGTGCTTGCATCTACCGGCGTTGGCGGTTACTTTTTTTTCCCTTTTTTTTTTTCCTGCGGAGGGCAACCTTAGAGAGAAACGTTTCGATCTGCCTTCCTAGACTAGCAAGCGCGCTAATTACATAGAAATTTTCAGCTTAGCAACATGTTTTCTGTTTAAGTATCGTTAACCAAGTCGTCATGAGTAAGTAATCCGTATATATGCTAAAAAAAGAGAAAGGGGAACGAACTATAGGGGATTTATGTGATCCTGAAACCCGCAGTGCCCACCCACAACGCCGCGCCAAACTTTCAGTACCCGTACCGAGCGAGAGCTCTTCAGTTTGCGCCCTCGGCTCTGCTCTTTTCCTTCTCTCTCCTGGCCAACTCGCTCTCCGCCACCGACCGCACCAACTGCAACAGCAGCTCTCTCCCCACCGCAATGCTATGGTCCGAGGCGTCGCTCGGCACGTGGAGGAAGAGCACCCTCCTCCTCTCCCCGGCCTTTTCGAGATGCGCCAGGCTCGAGTAGTAGATGAAGTCGCACAGGTAATGTCCGGCATCCTCCGAGATCCTCAAGTCCAAATGCCTCTTTGTCGCTTCGCTGTCAGCGTTTCGCTGAGAGCAGGAAAACATAGGAGAGTAACAGGGGAGGTAAAGGAGGAGAAAAGGGAAGAGAAACAAACATACCGGGCTATGCCACTTCCACCTCGAGAGTATATCCTCCACGTCGAACGCGGTCTCCAGCTCCGCCGGCAAGCCCTCCCAGATCCATTCCTTCCCTCCTTCTCCTTCCCCTTCCCCGTCCCCTTCCCCGGATCCGGCAGCCAGCCGCGGCCGGCGACACCCTCGCCCGCCGTCGTCCGCCAGCAGCTCGCCGTCCACGTCGCGCACCTTGTAGCCTTCCCGGTGGCCGCGGCGCTCGATGCTGTAGAAGGGCCGGGGCCCGGCCATGCCGACGTGGATCGCCGCGTCGATCCTCTTCCCGGGGGAGGACCCTTCCTCCTCCTCTCCTCCTTCCCCCTGACCGGGATCCCCCCAGAGCCGGGGGACCAGCTCGCGCACGGCGGTGTAGCTGACGTGGACCGGAGCCGGGTGCACTAGGAGGCGGACCGGAGGTAGGGCGAGCGGCGACGGGGCGTCGGGGGAAGAAGAAGAAGAAGAAGAAGAAGAAGGCGGCGGGACCTTGGCGCGGAGGGGGGGCAGGTAGGATGGGAGGGAGCGGACGATCTCCCAGGACGGGTTGACGGGATAGTCTCTCTTGAAGGGCTGCGCGCGGGTTGTGTAAAGAAACAAACAGGACGCAGACGGTCAGTCATCGGTATTATAAAATTATACATATCATACTACTTCTCTTCTCCCTCTTTTTGTGGTTCATGTCCTCTCCGAGGGCTCACGGGACTGCAAACTGCAAGCGCGACGAATTGTCCCCCTGCGCCCCCCCAACCTTCTTCCCTCGGCGGCGCGAGAACCACAATTCATGAAGGGGATAAGAGAACGGGCGCGCTCACTTCAAACCCAGTGAGGAGCACCGTAAAGGGCTCTTGTTCTTTACTCTCTTCGCTGACGGAACCCATGGTGGATAGACGGGCGAGATGATTCCTACTCCGGAGAGGTCTTGTGTGTGTTCACGATGAGGTAGAAGGAAGGTGCTGCTTCGAGCCTGGTGGGGATGGTTGCTTCACTTTGTCTTATTTAAGGGTAAGTAGTAAGCGCCAGGCATGTGGAGTGGTTAGCAGTGATCGCGTGGTTAACGCCTGCCCTGAGGTCACTGTTGCGTGGAGGGGCTGTGCGGGGAGAGAAACGGGGCCACTTGAGGATAGTGGCTGCGTATTTGATTGCCACGATTGGCGGCTTCGTTCTTCATCCGCCTCTTTCCCGTCATTCCCGTCGTAGCTGCCTTTCCCCCCTTTGTACAGAGCCGCTCACAGCCAAAACGTCTGCCCGATGGGACCGGACCTGCCTATTACGGCCCAGGTACGCTTGGGCATCAACCGCCCTGGTGCCAAGTGGTATCCTGCCACGCAGTGAGACCGGAGACACCTCCTCTCCACGGAATCTGTCTGAAACGTCTGTCAGCAATCTATTAGGGAACGAACGAACCTTAAAGCGGGCCGGCCCGGTGCATGTGCTGCGATTACTTTAGATCCCCGATGACGCCATCACACCTCGCCGACTGTGCGAAGGACGAAAAGGGATCTAGTAGAAAACTTCACTTAGGCGAGGGCGATCACTACCGAGAGCCTTGGTGATGATGGTGGAGTTACCTGCCAAGAATGGACGGATATCTGCGCTTTACAGCGTTTCTTGGCTATCTTGGCTCTGCGTGCGGCCATGTGTTTATTGACCACATCCATCTCCAACATCACCACGACTTCGCGGAGCCACCTCATCCACGTGTGTGTGTGTGGGTGTGTGTGTGTGTATACTTGATCACCAGCACCAGCCATACTTCTATACCTGGACATCTGTGAATCCCGCCGTCGGCCCGTCCCTGTCGAGCATATACCTAAACCGCTCCCTATTCTCCAACAGGAATGGAGGCACATCGGTATTCCCTTCCACTCGGTCAAACGTCTCCCCCTCACGATCCCACAGGTCGATCCCCTTTCTGACATGATCCACGATCCTCTGCTTATCCCGATATTTTTCCGCATTCAGGCTCGTGTGCGAGAACGAGGCCATCTTGCCCAGCAGCTCGCCCACCGTCTGGAAGCACGAGGAGCAGTGCCAGCTCGCGTTCGCCAGCCCGCCCTTCTCCCACTCGCGAAACGGCCACATGCCGCCGTCGGCGATGCGCAGGTCGTTAGGCCGCAGCGTGCGCCGCAGGCCCTGGTAGTAGGTCGCCTGCGGGTGCGGCCACTCGGGCCCGCGGTGCAGCCACTGGAACGAGTAGTAGTAGAAGCGCGAGTAGAGCGTGAGGCGCCGCGGGAAGTGGCACGCCCGGAGCAGGCGCAGCGTCGACGGCTTCGGGATCTCGTCCACGTCCGACACGACAAGCACGTCCCCCTCCTGCGGTTCGTGGCGCCCCGTGAGGCGGGGGAAGACCTGGGTCATCGCGCTGTTGCGCTGCAGGTCCTCCATGTCCCAGGTCCTGCGCGGCTTGAAGTCGGGCGGGTATTCGATCTCGTGGTATATCATCTTGGAATGGTACGGCTCGAATCGGTCGAAATTGTCGAGCAGGGTAAGGGGCTTGTCGTGGCTGGTGAACGTCTTGCGGCTCTCGACCAGGACGAAGAAATCGACTTCGTCCCACGTGCTGTTGAGGCGGATCTCTAGGTGGTCAAGCTCCGTGTTGAACATCATCAGGTCGTACACCTTGCGTGGTTTGCCGGGGTCCTTTGGGCGGAAGGGTTTCCAGCCGTGCGGGCGGCAGATGTCCGAGGCCTCGTCATCTTGAGAGACCCAGGTCGTCGCGGAGAGCGATTGACTATCGCGAGCAACGCTGAGGATAAGCAGCACGATGCAGAACACGGCCGCTACCCGTACCCAACGCCACGGCTGCCGCGATGCGCGCAACATGGTGACTCGGTTCTCATGGGGAAGGAACGCGAGCGAACCTTGAGCGTTGTTCCCATGTGTTCCGTTACACAAACAAGTTAACTGCGAGCCCCTTGTCGCGAATGGTGAGACTTGCCCGTCTGATTCAAATCGGCTTGGCAAGAGCGGCACAGGAGCGCACTGTCAGCCTGTCAGGAGAGTGATAGTTACCTTCCCTATTGGGCTTACGCGCAGCACATCGTTCCATGGCTCAGAACCGCGGGAAGGTGTGGGTGAAGTGCAAGCAAGACCCACGGATTGAGTTTCCACCGGCGGCTTCGAGCATTCACGTCCACATACTACATCCGTACAAGCACTTGAACTCAAATGACCTAGAGTTGAGATGGTTCTTCAATATACCCGGCTTTTGAAACCCTAACCCCGTCCGTTCCGCGATATGGTGACGAGGCCGATTAGAGTCGCGGGGTACGAGCGAGAACCCCACTATGGCAGGAGTAACCCCCCCCCCCGGCGCTATTCATAAACTCGCCGAGTGTCAAACTCGGGTGAATCCGAATCAACAGAGGTTCTCATATACCTCAGCGAACGACGTAAAAGACTGATAGTCCTTAGACCTTTCATCCATTTTCAGCCTCCAGGGCCACTGCGTTCTGCTCACTTGACAAACCCGACCATCCAGGGATCCTAAAGGCCGAGGTCGCTCATTGCCATCTACACTCATCTCACCGGGTTTCCGAGTTTAGCTGAACAGGCATCACAATGTTCACCGGAATAGTCGAAGAAATAGGCAGTAAGCGCGTCACAACCCAATTCCCCCTCCTCACATTCTTCTCCCGGGCTACGAGACTAAAACTTGATGCCGCCCCGGACAAGCCGTCGCCGAGCTCAACCCCTCCGACTCCACGGGGGGCACCTCGCTGACCATTACCCTCCCGCCGACCTCCCCTTTGCTGTCCGACGCCCACCTGGGCGACTCGATCGCCGTCAACGGCGTCTGCCTGACCGTGACGTCCTTCACCCCGTCTCCGACGCCGTCCTTCACGGTCGGCATCGCCCCGGAGACGCTGCGGCTGACCAACCTGGGCTCGCTGGCCGCCGGCTCGCGCGTCAACCTCGAGCGGGCCGTGCGCGCCGACACCCGCATGGGCGGGCACTTTGTCCAGGGCCACGTCGACACGACGGCCACCATCCTGTCGCGCGCCCCGGACGGCAACGCCGTCACCCTGCGCCTCGCCCCCGCCAACCGGGACGTGCTGCGGTACGTCGTCTACAAGGGCTTCGTCGCCCTCGACGGCGCCAGCCTGACCATCACCAAGGTCGACGACGAGGCCGGCTGGTGGGAGGTCATGCTCATCGCCTACACCCAGGAGCGCATCGTGACGGCCGCCAAGCAGGTCGGCGACACGGTCAACGTCGAGGTCGACATGACGGCCAAGTATGTCGAGAAGAGCTTGAAGGGGTATCTGGAAGGGCTCAAGGAGGGAGATGGCGGTCTGTTGAAGAAGGTCCTCGAGGGAATCAAGGGGAGTTCGGCTTGACGGAAGGTAGGATAGGAAGGGAAGGGAAGGGGGGGAGGTGGGGGAGACTAAAAAAAAAAAAAAAAAAAAAAATATTACGCAATAGAAGGGAATTGAAGGAGGGCGTGTGTTGTGAGTGCGCAATGGTACTGGCATTTGGCTGTTATGATTGGGTATCTAGATAACCGTGTGTTACCAAATCTCTTACGAGGAAAAGTACATGTTCAATACATCATGCCTCGCCCCATACCTCTGCCAGCTTCTGGCTCACGGACTTGGTGATCTTCTTCCGCCCGACAAGATGCCCTAGCCTATTGGCAACAAGGTCCATCTTGCGCCTCTTTCCCTCCTCGCCCGGGCCACAATGCTCAAAGGCCTTGACAAAGTCGTAGGGCGTCTTCCAGACTTTCTGGATTTCGATCGCCCTCTCTCCGGTCACGCCCTTGGTGCACATCAGCATCTTCAGAAACAGGTCCCGCAGTGCCATGTTCTGCGACTTGGAAGCGAGCGAAGCAAACGCCGGATAGCTGATGTGATGGCTGGCCGATGGTCGTGTCTCGCGGAGGTGCTTCACCAGAGGCAGGTAGTTCTTGGTAGTCAGGACGCTCGTAGGTATCACGTACAGCGTCTTGGCCTCGTACACTGACTTGAGCATCTTGGTCATAGACGCCAGATACCGGATTGTGTCGTCCATTTTCTGCGTCCGCTTCAGGAAGTAGCCGTCAACCACCTGCATCGACGCCATGGCCGATTGAACCGCCTCCTCGTACTTCTGGAAGTGCGTCGCGTCCACCCTGATCTCCTCCACGAGGTAGATGACGTTCTTCACTCCCGACCGCCGGAGCCGGAACTTCTGCTCGTGGAAACGGCCGTCTTTGAGCGAGCCGACGAGGTCATCTAGCCTCTTTCGCTCGACAATCCAATCGAGCACCACCTCGTCCCCTTCTGCGCCCATACGGGCCAGCCAGCCCGGCTGTTTGCACCGCGCGACCCACAGAGCGTCTCCCAGCTCCAGCGAGCGCACAATAGGCTTTACCCCTCGCTTTGCTAGCTCCTCCTGCATGTAGTCTCGGTCTGTTTTAGCTCTGATCTCCCGGTTGTCCAGGAGCAGTTCCACGGTGAAGGTGCCGGGGGCTAGCCTGATTGGAGTGAAATTCGGCAGCGCCGCATCCCCAGTTACGATGGCCCCATCAGCTACTACATTCTTGAAATCCAAGTCCCCCGGTGGTTGAGGAGACGCGCCGTCCTCGTCGTCCTCCCCATCATCGTCGATGGTAATAGGCTCAGGGAGCGTTGACGGAGCCATCGAAGGCAGCGCATTTGGTCTGCTGGACCCGGAAGCTGCGGCGGATAGACTTGAAGTGGTAGTAGCGGTGGCGGTGGGAACAGCGGTTTCCCGTATCCTCTTGGCCACCTCCCACCCTTCATCCGTCAGGGCATACCGCTTCAAAGGCCGGCCTCGCTCGTAGACCAGCTCCTTCTGTAACAGCGTCTTCATCGAATTCCATGCCGTGTAGAACTTGCCAGGATCGCTCGGTGCCGTAAACGAGGAGTCGCAGTACGGCTGAGCCTCGTGTATTAGCTCGGCCTTGGGCATCCCTACGACCTCCTGGCCTGGCTTTGAGAGTGCAAGGATGAGTGCATACGCCCCGGAGCGGTAGGCTGGCACGTATGGCTTGGCCTTCTTCGCCTTTTTTGCCGGCCGCTCGGACTCTTCTTCAGCGCCATTTTGGACAGCTACAGGTCTGCCGGCTCGCTTCTTGGAGTTTGGATGAGGAGGCATGGGCAAGCCATTTTCCTCGCAGTGTGCCCTCAGCTTCTCGGTAAGACGCTCGCACAGTTTCGGTCCGAAGCCCTTCAGTTGTTGAAGAGACGCGGGGTGCTCAAAAGCGATGGGACAAGCTTTGAGCGAATCGTAGGCGTGCTTGTAGGTGGTGACACCCTTGGAGTTGCGCTCTTTGGCCGTTTCCCACCATTCTTTGACCCACTCCAAAAACAATGGGTTGGCACACGTGTTCTGAGACATTTCGATGAGCAGTAACTCGAAGCAAGTGGAAGGAAAAGGAAGCTAAAAAAGAGCAAAAGGAAAAGAAGGGGAAAAAGGAAGCAAACGGGGCAAGTTAAACAAACAAACGAGCGTATGAAGCCCGGCAATAGAGCAAAAAATTGGAGGTGAGAACAGCAAGGTTCACTCTAGCAAGTTAGCCGGGCTGAGAATTTCAGGCTTCCATATGCTGATGCATCGTCCCACCGTTGAGTTGTTGCTGCTGCTGCTGCTGCTAATGCGGATGCGAGATGCAGGTGGCTATGGGATGGGAGCGAGTCGCGGTTCCCAGAGCGACGCGTTTCAGTGTTCAGTGCCATCAATTCTGCCAAGCCCCTTCCATACATGGTCAGCAAGGTGCTTGCAAGTACGATGCGCCTTTCCTAATTAGGCTAGCACCATCGTCCCCACATGCCAGGTCCCTGCTATGTTGTGTTACTACAGTACTGGGCCGTTAGGCGGTACCTAACGGTGCACACCTAACCCCCGCTTCAACAGCTCAGCGCGGGGCAGCGGCGCTTTAGAGGGCCTCCACCGCCCGAGTCTGACCTCTAATAAATCAACAGACCGTCTCGTATCCCACCGTAGCTTCCAGATCTTTCTCCTCTCCATCGCTCTGCCGCTTAAACAGCTGGGGCACCAAACTGAGCCAACACCTGCCGGGTATTGCGTCATCCTCACTCGCTCTGGTCTTCCATTTCTTCACTGAGATCACCTCTCGATCCCCCCCTTGGAATACCTCGGTTCAACCCCGAGCCAACACAACACCGCCCTTCGAGATGGAGAACCATGACAAGGAAATCCTCGAGGCTTCGGCCAAGCACCCGATCGTGCCCCTCGAGAAGGGCAAATTCTACACCTACGGCACCGCCGGCTTCCGCATGAAGGCAGACCTTCTCGAGGGCATCTCGTACCGCGTCGGTCTCCTTGCGTCGCTTCGGAGCCGGAAGCTCAACGGGCAGGCCATAGGCGTCATGATCACCGCCAGCCACAACCCGGCCGCCGACAACGGCGTCAAGATCGTCGACCCCCTAGGCGATATGCTCGAGCAGGATTGGGAGCGCTACGCCACCGCCCTGGTCAACGCCCCAAGCGACGAACAGCTCGTCCAGGTATACAACAGGCTGGCCACGGATCTCAAGATCGATCTGAAGAGTCCTGCCAAGGTCATCTACGGCCGCGACACTAGACCTTCGGGCCACAAGCTGGTCACGGCCCTCGCTGACGGTCTCGAAGCCACCAAGGCCGAGTCCGTCGACTACAAGATCCTCACCACCCCCCAACTGCACTACCTCGTGCGGGCAACCAACAGCGAGGGCACGCCTTTGTCGTACGGGAAGGTCAGCGAGGTCGGATATTATGAGAAACTAGCCGAGGCTTTCGTCCGCGCCCTGAAGGGCAGGAAGATCAACGGGACGCTACAGGTGGACTGCGCCAACGGTGTTGGCGGGCCCAAGCTGACCGAGCTCCTCAAATACATCCCCAAAGACAAGGTCAATTTTGACGTCAAGGTCGTCAACGACGATGTCCTTCGTCCCGAGGTTCTCAACTTTGAAGTACGTACCCCCGCTTTTTTTACTTATAATTTTCGGTCTTGCTAACCCGTCGCTCAGTGCGGTGCCGATTTCGTCAAGACGAAGCAAAGAGCTCCGCCCACCCCCAAGCCCCAGCCGGGCCTCAGGTCCTGCTCCCTGGATGGTGACGCCGACAGGTTGATCTATTACTGGGTGGACCCCGAGAGCGGCTTCGTCATGCTGGACGGCGACCGCATCTCCTCTCTTGCCGCCTCCTTCATTGGCGACCTTGTCGAGAGTGCCGGCCTGAAGGACGACCTGCGCATCGGCGTCGTGCAGACCGCCTACGCCAACGGCGCCAGCACCAACTACATCACCCAGCACCTGAGGTTACCCGTGATCTGCACTCCGACTGGCGTGAAGCATCTCCACCATGTGGCTCAGGGATTTGACATTGGGGTCTACTTCGAAGCCAATGGCCACGGCACCGTCCTCTTCTCCCCAGACGCCCTCAACGCCTTCAAGAAGAAGGAGCCTCAATCGCCCGCCCAGAAAGACGCACTCGACACGCTGGCTGCTCTGGGAGACCTCATCAACCAGACGGTTGGCGACGCCATCTCGGACATGCTCTTGGTCGAGGTGATCCTCGCGCACAAGAGCTGGTCGCTCCGTGACTGGGCCATGACCTACATTGACCTCCCCAACCGCCTGGTGCGGGTCGAGGTGGGCAATAAGGATCTGTTCCAGACGACCGATGCCGAGCGACGTCTGCTGCATCCGGAGGGCGCCCAGGACGAGATAGACCAGGCAGTCAAGAAGTACAAGGACGCGCGCGCCTTTGCCCGAGCCAGCGGCACCGAGAACGCTTGCCGCGTCTATGCCGAGGCGGCCACCCGTTCCGAGGCCAACGAGCTTGCCGAGCGCGTCGCTAGGATCATTGAGCGCTACGGGGCCCTTTAGGGTCGGGACCGAGCCGTTTCGTCTTCGGACCTGGAGCCTTCCACCCTCTCGGCTCTCCATCTCGACACCAACGGCAATGATAAGGAGAGGAACAGCATCATGGACGGCCCTGACCGCAACCGCAACCGCAACCGCAACCGCAGCGTCTCGTTGCTCTCCGAGCAGCAGCCCCAGTCACAGTACGCGCACTCGCGGCTTGATCCATTCGGCAGGTATAGCACGACGGAAACCTTTGTGTTCGAGATGGAAGAGGATATCCAGGAGAGGAAGAGGTTGCGTATTCCAGTTCCGAAGTATGATGCTTTCAGCAGCAGGGAGCCGTCACCTGATCCCAGTCTGGTGCCGTCGAAGTCGTATCTGGAGACCTGGCGTTCACGACCAAAAATGGAAACGCTGGAACCGAATGAGACGGAGGAGAATGGGAATGGGGAGAGGGAGAGCAGCGAAGAAAAGCAGAATATCGCGGTTAAGAAAATTATGGATGATACATTGGGCAATGTTACCGAAGATGTCCAGGGGGCCAATAACCGGGACGAAACTATCACTTCCCAGAACTCGCCGGCAGACAAGACCAGGGATTGAAAAGTTGAACAGGCAGATGCAGTCAGGGAAAAAGAATAGCGCTTGATTTTTTTCTTTTCCTTTTACTTCCTTTTTTTGTGCGTTTCTGCTCATGACCTTGGTTTCTCCTGGCACTCTCTCTGCTCCGTTCTTGTCAGCGGTTCTAAGTAAAACGGGCTGGTATAGGAGAGTGCGGTATGGTGCGACAACACGATGAAGAAGAGGATGATGATGATTATGACGATGATGCACATGACCATGATGACCAGTTAGTCTCCGCAGATAGCGAAATAAGGCAAAAAGTTCACGATATTGGGGCAGCAAGCAAGACGATGGTAGTTCGTTGAGGACTCGAAAGAGGGCGTCACTCGCACAAAATTCGGTGGCAAGGAGTGATACCATCAACCAGGATTGCAGCAGAAGAAAGATTGAAACAAACGAGATCCCTCTAATATATTCGCCCACTTTTACGGGTATCCCTATCCATCAAGACACTCATTCATAATCATGAGCCACGCTTGTTCGGGTGTCAGTTTTGCTTTTCTCTCACTCTCCTCCACTCCTCGCTGCCACCGCTTCTCGCAAAGGAGATATAAACCCAACAGCAAAAAAAAAAAAAAAAGAAAAAAAAAAAAGCCAGTTTGAACCTTCTCTAGTCGTGGCGATCCGGTCCACATGGCGAATGCCAAGATGAGCTTCCGGAAGTCATCGAGCCATCCCTCCACGGCCCTCTTTAGCCACTCTATCTCGTCCGGCACGTCGCCCTTCCAAGGCTGCGACTAGCACATCTTGTACAGACAGGTCCCGCTGGCCTGGCGGTTGGGGTCCTCGGTCGCGAGGTTATACTCAATCTTGATGTCGAGGTCGCGCTTGTTCTTCTCGTTGGGGCGGTTGTGCAGAGAGCACTCAATCTTCTCGCCCTGCTGCACCGTGAGCACGTCCTTGAGGTAGAAGACGGTCTGCTTCCAGTGCGTGTACTTGGTGTGCGGGCCGGTCGAGAAGCGGATCGGCTTGTGGCAGGCCGTGAACTCGATGTCGAACCACGCCACGAGCGCGTGGATAAAGTCGTCGCGGCGCGCTGTCAGGTCAAAGGGGCAGCTGAACGAGAGGTCGGACGGTTTGACTTTGTAAAGGTCAAGGGTGAGGATGGGGGTTGGGTCGGTTACGACGGCTTTCAGCTCGACCGTGTCGACGAGGGGTTCCGAGAGCGCGGTTTCTTTGAGCGGGGAGTAATCGAAGCCATAGACATTATCCCAGACTGCGGGGTGTGGTTAGCATCGGTAAGTGCGGTGAACTGGGCCAAGGAAGCGAAAAAAAAAAAAAAAAAAAACGTACAGCCGATCTTCTCCTCCTTGTAGTCGCCGTCCTCAATACCAGCGACGAAGATGGTAGCCTTGTCAGGGAAGATTAGGCCGTCCTTAGCCAGGTACTTGTCGCGGGCGTACAGGACCGTGTCCAACATGCTCTCGTACAGAAGGAAGTACCCCATCCACTCGGAGATGATGATGTCGACTTCTGGGTAGGGCATCTTGATCTCCTCCATCTTGCCCTGGATCAGCGTGATCTTGTCGGACAGGCCGTTGACTTTTACGATCTCGCGCGCCTTGAAGATGATGGTCGACATATCCACGCCAATGACGTGCTTCGCGCCGGCCTTGGCCGCAAACCTGAGAGTTGTTCCATCAGCGACTGCTTGTGTAGTCTCTGTGGCCAGGGAGAGGGAGGACATACATGGAGAGAATGCCGGTACCGCAGCCCACATCCAGCACGACCTTGTCCTTGAAGATATGCTTGTTTTGTAAAATCGCGTTCATGTAGGACCTTGTCCGAACCTCATCTTTCTACAAAAGGCACAGCAAGCACGTCAGTTGAGTTTCGTCCCGAGCTTGAGGGATGAGGAATGGACGGGAAGCGAGAAATACACACCAACATTTCCTCATGGATGCCTTATCGCGGGGTTGCAAAGGTTAGCCAAAGGAGAGATTGTGCGGGGCAGCGAAAATAAATGCTCGGCTCACCATGGTGGTTGTAGCTGGAGCGAAACAGTTAGCATTGGTGCGCGACCGTGAATCTACCGCGAATCTGTGAGCAACCGAGTCAAGACTTGCCTGTTGAAGTAGTGCTGCTCCGCGTGGTCCAGAGACTTGAGCTGCCTCTCGGCAACCTCAATGTCCATGCTATCATCACCAGCCATTCTGATCTCCAGTAAAGCGTAGAATAGTGAAATTATCGGCGTGTAAAAGATATGACCGAATCGGCGTGTATTTCAGCCAAAAAAATAAAAAGAAGCAGGACCGAGAGGGGAAAAAAAAGTTGATGGTATGGGCAAGGCCGACGAGTCTGGACTCGAGTTTGTCTTTTGCGCAGAGAATTTGGGTGGAAATCCCAGGGCGTTCCGCGAGTCGAATGTGGGGAATGTTGCCCCGCAGTGCCTTCGCTGTAAAATCGTGTTTACTTGTGGACACTAAGTTCAAGCAAGCCGCTAATGCAGAAAGGGACCAGAAGGTTAAGTCCATGCTCACCTAGGTACGGATAAAGAGATCTATCATATCAGATACGCGCGGTGGCAAGGGCCAAGTTGCCCCTTCAGTTTCAATTCAGTTTTTTTTTTTTTTCTTTTCTTCTTTCCTTTTCTTTCCTTCCCCGCCTTCCTTTCCTTTCCACATTTTGTATTTTCTTTTTTTTTTTTACAATTGCCTCTGAAAGAAGGCTTTATCACGGAATTTTATCACTTGAGATGATCAGCCAGGCACAGATCTGATAAACGGAACGAACCCCACTAATGCAAGAGCCATCACAGAGCAAACCTTCTTGGCCCGCTTGATGTCGTCACGTCCGCCTGCGGAGGAAGTGTCTGTTTGTGTAAACTCTATCTGCACAGCCTGGTGGTCCCCATTTCCTGTATTCCCAAAACACCCCAACAGCACAAATTCCCTTGGGCGGAGCTGCCCCCCTTAACATCCGAACGCCCGATAATGCATGTAGAAAACCTCGAAACCAAGCCAAAACGGTTCCAGCTCCCTTTTCAAGCCATGCCCGCCATCTGCAATAACCGTGTGCCCACTTTTAGGTTGGCATACTCGTAGGCCTTAGACTCCGGTGGAAACGTGCCATTAGCGGCCCACAGGTCGATTAAGGCCTGCATTGGCTCAAGCTCCTGAGGCTTGAGCAAGTCCAGCGTCGTGGCAGTCAAGATGAAGTGACTGAAGCAGCTGTTGAGCTGCTTTTCCAGGTTGAGATGATAGAAGGGCTCCACGAAGTGAGCCCAGTAAAGATGGGCGTAGACTCGAAACATCTGTAGGAAGATGGTCTTGCAGATGCCGGCGAACTCCTTGGGGAACCCGCTGCGCTTGCCTATCCACTCGTCCGGATTGTTGAGAAGAGCACTATTGGCGATATTGGGATTGTGGGAGAAAGAGACGCTGGCGGGGTCGGTCGGGAAGATGTTGGTGTCATCCACTTTGCTCGAGATCCACCGCTGCATCAGCACTATGTAATCGATAGCTGGCAGCTCGACGCGTTCGTAACGGTCACCCGTCTTGTTAAGCCACGTGTACGAGTGGTTTCTGCACCTGGGGTCAGCATCTAGGCCACGCCGCGAGAGGGAGAGCACCTTACGGTCCGGCAGACATCCGGGGGCACGTAGTAGCATTGCAGATACTCTTCCCGTTGGCCTCCTTGGCATACACAACATGGACAAAATTCCAAAGGTTGCGATAATGCTCAACAACTACCGTCAACAGTTAACCATAGTTCCTGGCGAGGAAGGAGGAGGAAATACCTTGGTGTGCCATCCATTCGCCCTGCTCGACCGTCTTGGGTCTGCTGCTGAGAGTCATGAAGTTACCCTTGACGATATGCTTCGCATAGACGGGGTTGAGCCAAATGGGCAAGGGCTGTGGGAGGCGATAGGGCCTCAACACCTCGTCGCCCGTGGTCCCTGGGCCAGGGGTCAGAGGCAGCGAAGGCGACGCTGGCATTTGAGATGCCTTAGCTGACAAGTTGCTTGATGACTTGCTCCTCTGTGAGAGGCCCCTGGGCGGGTTGAGGTGGCCATCGTCCGAGGAAGGTGATACAGGGCTCTTCGTGCTGCCCTTGCTCGTGGCTCCCCTCAACCGGGCATTGCTAGTAAATACGGTTAGCAACTTCGCTGCTCAAAGTTCACCGCAGGCTCGTGTAGTGGGAAGATGTGCCGTCGCAAGACCTAGGCCTGTCCCACTGTCTCATCCCGCGAACCTCATGTGAAACCCGAGAGGACCACGGGATAGGTTTCGGCAGCGATAACCTCTTCGTAAACGACCTCTACCTCTTAGGGAAAAAGAAGGAAGCAAGCACCGGCGATGATCATGATAGGCAATGTAAACACTTACATTCCAGAAAACAGGTTGGACATTGCAATTGACGGTCTCGTGGAGGCCAGAACTCTGGACGTCGGCGGAAAATATCACACCTCCTTTGCGAGAGAACGGGAAGAAGAGAGCGTCGGGAGCTAGCTGGTCGGCTACCGGGCGGATGGAGGATAGAAGTCGGTACGCGCACGATTGAAGTCCGAGCTTTGCGGTAACGACGATGTTCACGTCGAGCAATCAAATTGAATCGACCGGTCGGTTCAATTTGTCGCGCAGAACTCTTGCCGCCAGCATTTGTGGCGTCGTCGATAGTAAGGGGAAGGAGCCTGGCACAGTAAAACGCACCCAAGAACCAATCAGTGCCAAGCAATTAGGGGGGGTTGATCCCGTTCTTGGCAGTTTTTGGAGCACACGTGACTGCGTGTGAAGTTGGCGGGAACACTGCCCCGCATTCGGCCGGCCAGTGCGAAAGAAACGCGTTTTGCCAAGAGATCTAGTTAGTTTAACAACCCGAGTCGTATCCGTTACCTCGGGCAGTAACTACTACGTATACATAGTAGGCCGAGACCTGCCGCTCAGACAACCGGAGCAGGAGGAGATGCTTTTAACATGTGGAATCGTGCCTCGCATCGCCAAACTGCCCTTAGCTCAGATACTCTTTTCGACCCCCAACGTTTCGGACTCCAAAAACAGATGAAGTCGCCGTCGCCTGATGAGAAGGTTGCATTCTTTGATCAGCTTGAAGCTCTCGACTATGTGAGCGATGGGAACGATGAGATGGATGAAAAGGAACGAAACCACCGGGATAAGTGCCGCGCCTTCTTCGGCTCGCGAAAGAAGGCTGGAGCAGCGGCGAAGGGAATGCCTCCGACATATCCACGTCGGACGGCCTCAATGCCTACTCCAGCTGCAACAACGCGGGCCAGCCGGATTATTGAAGCTACCCCGGCCGCTCGAAGACCTGGTATCAGAAATGCCGCCATGGTCGAGCCGCTTCCCACAGACACAACAACGGTGGTTGAAGAGACACCGGTCCCAGACACTGCTCGTCCTCCACTGCCTGCAACTCTTAGGAGGAGCACAACTTTTCCGACGCCTTCTTCACCGGCAGTTGACCAATCCCCTTCGGCAAGCACAGCGCTGCGGAAGCGGAAACGACAGCCATCAACGAAGTCGGTGCCCGAAGCGGCCCAGATCTTCCAGGGTCTCACTTTCTTCTACGTCCCAAACAACGACATTGCCCCTGCACGGAAGTTACGCATCGGAAAGGCACAGGAGCATGGGGCTCAATGGGTCCGTAGCTTGACCAACGCGAGTCACGTTGTTGTGGACAAGCACTTGGAATACAAGGACATTGAAAGTTTACTTGGCTCTCACGCTCGGGGTTCCCTGGTCATTGTCAACGAGGAGTATCCCATTGATTGCATCTCTTTCCGCACGCTTCTCAATCCAGACCAGAGCCGCTACAGGGTCACGGGCTTCCCTGGGGTGAAGCACAAGATCGATTCTGGCCAGGCCGTGCCCGAAACTTCTCAGAGTTCTGATCATTCATTGCGGGTCAAAGCACCTCGAGAATCAATCAGGCAAAGCTCTAGGCACTCCTCGTCAGATATCGAACAACCGTCTCTTCCCGGATGCGCTCGAGATACGCAGCCAGATATGGCGAACAAAACTTCCCCTGCCATCGCTGGTAGCACATCCGAGGCTCACATCCCCCAGGCCAGTCTCTCACATCATCAGAGCTGCAACCCCACGCCCAAGGCTCCTTCTCCACCTCCCCCAGGGACAACCAGTACCAAGGACGAGCTGTCGGAGTGTATCGAACTCCTTCAGCAGTACAAAGATCTTCCCTTAGACGCCGAGGAGGACGATCTCCAGTCGGTCAAGGATGCTGAGGAGGCATCGGACTCCGAAATCGAGGTGGGGTCAGCGGACGAACGAGCCCGCAAAAGGACGGCCAGAGCCCGCCGTACCGCAACAAAGGAGATACCTTTCGAGGAGCGCTTCGCCTGCAATCGCGGGGGGACTAAAGACAGGTCCGCCGACGCCCGAAACCCCAATGCCCATACCATCGAGATCCTCCAAAGGATGTGCGACTACTACGCACGCGTCAACGACACCTGGCGGACCCTGGCCTACCGCAAAGCCATCGCCACTCTCCGGCGGCAACCCACGCGCATCACGACCGAAGATGAGGCCTTTCGTCTTCCAAACATTGGCCGGCGCCTCGCCGCCAAGATTGAAGAGATCGCCTGCACCAACAGGCTGCGCCGACTCGAGTACGCCAACGACGAGCCCCTCGACCGCATTCTCGAGCTCTTCCTCAACGTATACGACGTCGGCCTCAGCCGCGCAAACAAGTGGATCGCCCAGGGCTACCGGACACTCGACGACCTCCGCCTCAAGGCCGACCTGACCCCGAACCAGCGGATCGGCGTCGACCACTACGACGACCTCAATTCGCGGATCCCCCGCGCCGAGGTCGCCGCCCTCTTCGCCTACGTCCGCCGCGAGGCAGCCGTGCTCGACCCGCGCGTCGAGCTGCTCGTCGGCGGCAGCTACCGGCGCGGCGCCGAGAGCTCGGGCGACGTCGACATCATCGTCACCCGCAAGGGGACCAGCTCGTCGGCCGAGCTGGTGCCGTTCCTGGAGGAGCTGATCGCGGTGCTGACGCGCAAGGGGTTCCTGGTCGCGACGCTCGCCGCGCTGCATGCGCAGCGCCCGGGAAAGGACGGGCCGGGGAGCAAATGGCACGGCTGTTGCGTGCTGCCACGGGAAGAGGGCCAACCTAGCGCTGGCGGCGGCGGCGGCGGCGGTAGTGGCGGTGAGGCCACCACGGAACAGAGGCGGCAGGTGTGGCGCCGGATCGATTTCCTGCTGGTTCCCGAGTCCGAATACGGCGCGGCGCTCATCTACTTCACCGGGAACGACATCTTCAACCGTAGCATGCGGTTGCTTGCGTCCAAGAAGGGCATGAGGCTGAACCAGAGGGGGTTGTACAAGGAGGTGATGCGCGGCAAGAACAGGCGGAAGGTAACCGAGGGCGAGTTGCTGGAGGGGAGGGACGAGAAGCGCATCTTTGAGTTGCTGGGAGTGAAGTGGAGAGAGCCTTGGGAGCGGTGGTGCTGAGCTTGCAGAGGATCTGCGAGGGCCATGTTAGATAATAGATACCCAGTTATGAGTGAGTGGTAACGATGAATGACCTCTTGTGTCTAGAGAGAATGAGGGCAGTCACATAATTATTCCCCGTTTCAGCGTGTTGTGAAACCCCCGCAACTTCTCGCGCCATCACACGATAGAGGAAAAGAGGGCGGAAGATTCCTGATGATTCTCAGTTGTATTAAGATGAAAAAATAAACGACGAATTAGCCTTCAACTCCCGTGTCCCGTGTCCCGTATCCCAATCATATTTATGTATCCCTCTTTTGTATGCGATGCAACCCCCGAAGCCGTGACGGTCATGCGAACCAGTCGTAAGGTCATCAAGCCCCAGCGAAGCTGCAAGGCATAAAAAGAATCATTTCTATGTATGTACAACCGTAAAGCAGCCACACAGTGGCGGTTGTTGTTTTTTGTTTGAGTGTCGTGGGACGAGTCGCAGACTCTCCAACATCGTTGTTGTTGTTATTGTTGATCCGGCAACTTATAACTTTATAAAAATTTCGAAACAAAATAAAACTTGTGGAAAAAAAAAGGTAGAAACGAAGAAGAAAAAAAGAGGTAACAAGCGATCAAGGTTCCAAAAAAAAAGAAAAAGAAAAAGAAAAAGAAAAAAAAATATTGCTTCAGCAGGCGCCGTACTTGACGCCCCTCTTGCCGACCTCCTTGCGGCTGACGGGGCACTCGGGCAGGACCCAGCCGCGGGCCCGCTTGGCCTCGCGCTTCTCGGCCACCTGGGGCTGGGGCATCCAGGCGTCGCGGGGCAGGGCCTTGCGGCGGGTGCCGTCGGCGGGGGCGCCGATCTCGGCCTTCCAGTGGGCGTGGCCCGGCATGGGCTCGTCGCCGGCGAGCGTGCAGAGCCCCCAGAGGGCGAGGCAGGCGGTCATCTCGGCCTCGTCGGGGCGGAGGGGGCCGCCGTCGTGGACGTCGAGGACGTCGAGGTCGTCGGAGGAGGAGGCGGCGGCGGCCAGCCGGACGCAGCCGACCTCGAGGAAGCCAAAGTGCGGGGTGGGCTCGGTGCCGTTGCGGACGAGGACGAGCTCGATCTCGGTCAGGATGAAGCCGTAGCGGCAGCCGTGCTCGCGCATGGCGTGGTGCAGGTGGGCGAGGCCGCGCAGGTACTCGACGCGCTTGACGTTGCCCTCGGCGCGCATGCCCGTGTTGAAGCGGTCGAAGCTCTTGACGAGGCCGACGACGCGCGCGGTCGGCTTGCCGCCGAAGATGGCGGCGGCCGACGAGGACTCGCCCGCCGCGTTGGCCACGAACATGCAGTCGGTGGCCATGCCCAGGTTCTGGTAGGCGGCCGTCTTGTTGGGCGGGACCGAGAGCCTGAGGGGCCGCTGGGAGCAGAGGGCCAGCGCCGCGTTGAGCTTGGGCAGGTAGTGGGCCGCGTAGATGGAGTGCAGGGCCGCCTCGGTCTCCGGGTGGCGCTGGGTGGCGACGGGCGCGGGCAGGATGGCCGAGGGGATCGGGGCCGACAGGCAGGCGGCGGCGCCGGGCATGGAGAGGATGGAGGCGGCGGTGAAGTCGGTCCAGGGGCGGACCTGCCGGACGTCCCACCAGAAGTGCTTAGTGTGCGGATCCCGGAGGGGGAAGGAGAGGGTGCGGACGAGCGACGGGGCCGGGTTGGGCGCCGTGAGGTACGAGTAGAGGGTAGTGGGCGGGGCCGGGGCCGGGGCCGGGGCCACGGCCGGGGTGATGGGTGCGGGGGGGGCCAGGGGCGAGGGCGAGGCCGGCTGCGGCACGAACTGCTGGTAGAGGAACGACGGCTCGGGCTGCGGGAGGGCCTGCGGCTGGGGCGGAGGAGTCGGGGTGCTGCTGGCGCGGGCCGGGATGTAGGCGGCGGCGGGGGCGGCGGCGGCGGGGGCGACCGGCATCTGGAAGGACGGGAAGTAGTTTTCGACGGCGACGTTGTCGAGGCTGCATGACGACGCCCGCCTCGAGTGCATGGCCGGCGTCGACGACACCGACGACTCGCGAGTGAAGCTGACGGGAGAGCAGAGCAGAGGGGCCGGGTTGCTGTCGTCGGGGGCGAAGGAGAGCGCCGAGGAGAACGAGATAGTCTCGGGGTTGGTGAGGCTGCGAGTGTGCGTGGAACGGTAGGCGCTCTTGTTGCTGTTGCTGTTGCTGTTGCTGTTGCTGTTGCTGTTGCTGTTGTTGTTGTTGCTGCTGCTGCCGGGGAGGGCGGGCGCCGGAGAGGTCCTAGCCCGTTTGGTGGGCCGGGGAGCGACGGCCGGGGGGATCATGGCCTGGTCCTGGCTACGGATCTTGGGCAGGAGAAGGGGCCCGTGAGTCCGGATGGGAGAGCGAGCCGGGGTGGTCCGCGCGGTGCTGGGAGCCGTGACCGAGTCGGCCGGGGACGACTCGAACGAGTACACGGAAGCCTGCGAGCTGGAGCGCGAGTGGCCGGCCTGGTATGGGACCTCGAGCAGGGACGGGTCAAAGGTGAAGCTCGGCGGGGTGGCCGGTCCGCATGATGGGAAGGTGAAGTCAAAGGTAACGTCCGCTGCCAGACTGAGAGTTGGACTGCTCGTCAGCATCCCCGATGAACCCCCCCCCGTAACCATAGGTGAGAGGTGAGAGAACAGAGAAGGGCAACTTACGTGGACATGCTGGGCGATCGGTCAAGGTGTGTGTGTCGTCTCGAACACACACAGCAGATTATAGAATTAGTGTGCGAGAGAGCTCCGCGAGGAGGCAAAAGTGGAGGCCGGCTCCGTTTGGTGTAAGTGAAGGGTGGGCAAAGAGGAAGAAGAGAGGGAAGGGAGAAGGAAACGACGAGGTGGTTCGAAAATATCGACCAAGCCTCTCTCTCTCTCTCGAGACAAGTCCGGGAATCTAGGGGGGGTGAGAAGATGGATGTCTGAGGATGGACAAACAAGAGCGACGAGAAAAGGGGGGGAGGGGGAAGAGAGGTTGTACTTATCCTCAGAGGCAGATCACGGCCGGAACCATAGGCCACAGATGGCCGCCGCGGTGCGGGCCAGGATGCATGTCCCGACTCGCGGTGCCGGCTACTGGACGCGGCGGTCTGGAGACGGTTCGTGGCATGTCGCTCGTGTCAAGGTGGTATGGACCGTAGTCGTGTGTACCTTGTGTAGTACCGTAGCATGCGTCCGGTGGATCCATGGAGATACCCCCCCCCCCGGGCGGTCAAGGCCCAAAAAAAAAAAAAAAAAAAGGAAAAAGAAAAAAAGTGGGTCCTCTCTGGGAAAACAGAACTTAATCAAG